>NC_083447.1:28944381-29074168 GCF_020745735.1 Hemiscyllium ocellatum | reverse complement strand
GCTGCTCCAAAAAGCCATCTCATAGACATTCCAGAAATTCCTTTTCTTGCAAACCATATCAAGCTGAATTCCCAACCCACCTCCGTAATGAAATCTCACATGATTACCGTGTCTTTGTCTTTCCTACACATCTTTCTAGCTTCTGGTGTATCTTGCACCCCAGCTCCTGACTACTGTTTGGAGGCCTGAACAGAACTCCAACTACTTGTTTTTACCTTTTTGATTCCTCAATTCTACTGACACAGATTCTACACCATTTGACCTTACTTCATTTCTTATTATTGATTTAATTGCATTTCTTACTAATAAGAGAACCCCATCCCCTCTGCCCAACTGCCTATCTTGTTGATAGGATGCATATCCTTGAATATTCATCTCCCAATCCTGATCCACTTGCAGCAATGTCTCCGTGATGGCGATCTGCCAATTTGTGTATGAGTCACAAGCTTATTTACCTTATTCCTTATACTGCATGCACTCCGATATCACAGTTCAGCCCGGTATTAACCATCCCCCTTCTCATCGTCATTTGTTTGTCCTGAAAGATTGAAGTTTGATGTTAATACTTTCCATACTCTCTGAGTCCGTATTGGAGATTTGAATAACTTGGAGTCATAGAATCATAGCGATGTACAGCATGGAAACAGACCCTTCGGTCCAAACTGTCCATGCCGACCAGATATCCCAACCCAATCTAGTCCCACCTGCCAGGACCCGGCCCATGTCTCTCCAAACCCTTCCTATTCATATACCCATCCAACCGCCTCCTAAACGTTGCAATTGTGCGAGGCTCCACCACTTCCTCTGGCAGCTCACTCCATACACTCACCACCTTCTGCGTGAAGAAGTTGCCCCTTAGGTCTCTTTCATACCTTTCCTCTCTCAAGTTAAACCTCTGCCCTCTTGTTCTGGGCTCCCTGACCCGAGGGAAAATACTTTGTCTTTTTATCCTTTCCATGCCCCTCATAATTTTGTAACCTTTTATAAGATCACCCCTCAGCATCCGATACTCTGGGAAAACAGCCCCAGCCTGTTCAGCCTCTCCCCGGATCTCAAATCCTCCAACCCTGGCAACATCCTTGTGAATCTTTTCTGAATCCGTTCAAGTTTCACAACATCTTTCTGATGCGAAGGAGACCAGAATTGCACACAATATTCCAACAGTGGCCTAAACAATGTTGTGTACAGCTGCAACATGACTTCCCAACTCCTGTACTCAATACTCTGACCAATAAAGGAAAGCATACCTAACACCTTCTTCTTGAGTTCTGCAGTCTCACCCTCTCCTTTGGTTCGGGTTTTCTAATTTCCCCTTTACCTGACACCACCCCACGCACATTTAGCTTAAATTCAGTCTACAGCCCATAGGTAGGCGATTTGCTTGGGCTCTGGTCCCAACACGGTTCAGATGAAGACCGTCCGATCGGAACAGTGCACTCCTTCCCCAGTACTGGTGTCAATGTCCCATGATACAACCCCATTTCTACCACATCAAACTTTGAGCAACGCATTTTCCTGCTGACCCTGTGTTAATTAGCTCATGGCTCATGCCGTAATGCAGACAATATTTTCTTTTTGATTCTTTATTCTAATTTAGCTCCAAGATCAATGGATTTTTACCCTCCTACTCCAGGTTACTCTGCAGCCCAGATGAGATATCCCTTACCCAAACACCAGTAGGTAACGCAACTTTCAGGACTCTCATTACCAGTCACAGAGAACAGTGTCTATCCCGCTAACTATACTATCGCCAATTACAATAATATTTCTCTTCTCTTCCTCCACTTGAATGCTTCCATCAACTCGGTACTGTGTCCAATCAACTCATTCTCCCTGCAATCCCCATTCCCATTCACACAGGGAACAAGACTCTTGAACATGTTAGACATGGACAGAGACTGAGGCTCTTGCAACTCTACCTCCTGGATCCCTCTATCTGCCTCAATCATAGCCAAACCCTCCGCTTTCTAACCACTGGCTGCACTTGAGTCTGTTGATCTAAGGAGTGTAACTGTCTCCTGAATCACAGCATCCAGGGAACTCTCCCCCTCCCTGGTGCCTCACAATGTTTGAAGCTCAAACTCCAGCTCATCGACTCTGACAAGAGTTCTGCTTGCATGCAACATTTACTCCAGACATGGTCACTGGGATCCACAGTGGGCTCCACTACTCCCATATCATGGAGAGACAACACATCACCTGACCCTCCATCCTTACTTTATTTAACTACTATTAAATTGCTCCTTTACAATTTTTAGTTGTTTCTGTACATCTGCTTATGCAAGTTGTAACCAATAAATTAACATGATTAAATTTAACACAGATTCAAATATAACACACTCCCTAGTTGCAAATCACATCCCATTCTCCCTTTGTCAAACCTGTTCATTATCTTCTGAAAGAATTCTGACAGACTTGTCAGCGGGACCATTCCTTGATAAAGCCATGCTGACTCAGCCCTACTTCACCATGTACCTCCAAGTACCTCTGCAATCTCATTGCTAGCAATGCACTCTAAATCCCTAATAACGACCGATGCCAGGCTAAACTGCCCTATGATTTCCTGTATTTTGCCTTTCTTCCTTCTTACACAGAGATTTTACATTATCCATTTTCCAGTTCTCTGGGACTCTGTCTGATGATAGTTATTCCTGAACAGTCACGAACAATGGTTTCACGATCTCCTCCGCTCATTACTTCAGAACTTTAGTTGTTATCCATCCAGTCTGTGTGATTTATCCATTTTTAAACATTGTAGCTTCCCCATTGCCTCCTCCACAGCGATCACTAACCCCATCCCTCACCCTTGACTCGCTTGTTGTTCTGTAATGCTCCTAGTGTCTATTCAGTTCATTCTCCAATTCTTTGTTCTCTATTTCTCTGTAGCCAGCCTCAATTTCTGGTTCTCCAATGTTCACTCTCCCCAGTTATATATCTTAACAAAACTCCTGCAATCTCCTTTTCTAAAGCGAGCTAGCTTACATGTTCAACACTTCATTGCTTCTTAAATTGTCCTCTGCTGCTGCATAAAGGCTTCGCAATCTTAGACAGGCTGAGTGAAAGCATTCCAGTTAACTGACTGTCGAAAATATACTAATGTAACTATAGTAATCCTATTGTCCATCATTGGATAGCACGGTGACACAACATTGCTGCCTCACAGTGCCAGGGACTCGGGTTCAATTTCAATCCGTGGACCCTGTCTTTGTGGCATTTTCACAACCTCCCCGTGTCTGCATTGGGAGAATTAACTTTTTTCTCTCTCCGCAGTATGTTACTATTTGTTTCGGGTTTCTGTAATCTACAGTATATTTGCTTGTGTTTGATGGAGAATTGCTGCAAATATGACGGGTTTATTGTAAAAGTGGCTCTGGTACTCGGGCTCCCCGAATGCTTGGGAATCTTGCCCAGCTACTTATGTGAGTGCAAGTCTCTGATTTCCTACTCCGTCTCTCTCAATCCCTGAGTCCATCCATCACTGCATGCAGACCTTCATCGGGCCACCCCGGGATTCGCCACGCTCCATCGCCTGGCACTGGATGCTCCCTACGCAGGGAGTGCACAAAGACACTGGGCACTTTCTGACCCGCTAGGGATGCGGGGTAAAGACTCTAGCATTAAAAGGAACAGAATAGCTGATATCCAATTCAACAACAAAGCAGAGTAAACAGGCTGAATGGCACCCATTAGTTCTGACACTTTTTTGGTCTTTTGGACTAACTTCTGTTTCTTCCGTCCATCTACAAATAGATGCTCCATATGTATACCTGGTCACACAGGTTCGATGGAGATGATAGATATCAGATCCTATGGTCATTGCGACTGATTCATTGGGCTCCACTTTCCTGGTTAATGAGATCACACTTACGTTTTTATTGTCAGGTCTATCCATTATAAAGTAAAGGTCTTGCCGGAGTTGTGCTGAAAGGATACTTGAATGTTGGAGAGACTAGATTATGCCACGTGCCAGTGAGGTTAGTAATAGGAAGGTAGTACAGTTAAAAACATGGCCGAAGAGCTGGTTGGGTAGGCAGTCCTTCCAATATGTGGATCATTGGGATTCCAAGGGTCGGTAAGATATACACAAGAAGGACGGGATGCATCTGAACAGGCAGCAATCTCCGATATCTGGGTCATTGGGAATCCTGGGGCAGTATGAAATGCACAAGAAGGACGGGATTGACGTGAACTGGCAGCAATCTCCTGGCAGGCAGGTTTGCTATTGTCACTCAGGAGGGTTTAAACTAATGTGGCGGTGAGGGGAAGGGGGTGAGCCAGAGCAGTAGGTCCACAAGCACAGTGACTGAAGAGCAGTTGGAGACTAATCCCAGTACAGCTAAGACCAACAACAAACTGGCAGAGAGGAGTGAACACAATGGGGCTGGCAGTCCGAAGTGCGCTGATTTTAATGTGAGCAGTATGACAGGCAAAACAGATGAGCTTGGAGCTTGGAGCTTGAATGAGTATGTATAACTACGATGTAAATATTACAGAGATTTTATTGAGAGAGGGATCAGAAAGCAGTCAATCCAATGGTTCCAGAGTGAGTTGAAGCATGTGCGGTGAGAGGCTGGAGACGGTTGTTTGAAGCAAGATAATTATCCAGCAGTTTATTTGAATTGGACAATGTGTGATGCAATGTACAGATTTAAGGAACAAGGGAGTTAACTGAAATTGTCTGTTTACAATATTTTCTGCTTTACTCACAGTCTTTTGTAATCTCCTGTTGCTAGAGAATAGACGAGGAGAATTTACATCAGGGAAACTCAAAGCAAATATCAGGTCAGGATCTGAGGGAGTTGGACTGAAGTTTGTTTATTTCAATGCAAGAATTATTATGAGTAAGACCGATGAACTGAGAGTCTGAATCCATACATGGGACTATGATGTTGCGGCTTTCCAGAGACCTGGTTGACAGAGGGAAAGGACTGACCGTTCAACGTTCCAGGGTTTCATTGTTTTAGATCAGGTAGAGAGGAAGGTAAAAGAGGTGGACGAGTTGTTTTACTAACCAGGGAGAATGCTGTATCTGCGCTTGAAGTGGGCGTACAGGAGGGATCATCCACTGCAACAATATTGGTATAGCTCAAAAATAAGATGGATGCCAGCACTGCGTTACTATAATCCCTCCAACAGCCACGGAGGGATTGAGGAACAAATATGTACGTAGATTAAGGAACGGTGCATTCAAGACATTTTGGTCACAGTGAGTGAGTTTAACATCCACAATAATGACTGGGAGTCCCTTGGAGCAAAAGGCTAAGACGGGGCAGAATTGTTAACTACAGCAGTATGTCGATAGTCCAAGGAGAGGAAGAGCCATACCGGAACTCGTATTGGCTAATGAGCCTGGCCACGTGACTGACCTTTCAGTGGGACACAATTTTAGAAAGAGTGATCACAGCTCCTTCAGATTTAATGATTTGGAGATGCCGGTGTTGGACTGGGGTGTACAAAGTTAAAAATCACACAACACCAGGTTATTGTCCAACAGGTTTAATTGGAAGTACACGAGCTTTCGGAGCGACGCTCCTTCATCAGATGATAGTGGAGGGCTCAGTCGCAGCACAGAATTTATAGCAAAAATTTACAGTGTGATGTCACTGAAAGTATACATTGAAATATTGATTGTCTGTTAAACCTTTCATCTGTTAGAGTACAGTGATTGTTTCACTTCTTTCATGTGTAAATCACAAAACCTTATCTTTACAAAGTTGCATTCTCGGTTTAGCTGTTAACAATGGTGATAGCTAGACGATATGGTGAAGGTTTTGGCCCCCTGTGTTCTCTGTCTATGCCTTAATGCTTAGATTGATTCTAATCTAAAAAGTGAGATAACGGAGTTTTACATAAACTCATGCAGTTTTTGAGCTCAGAGTTCTACATGCATGCATGCAGTCTTTGAGCAAATTACAATATAATCCTGCAAGTACAAATTCACCCCTCAAAATATGTAAGTGCCTGTGGGTCTTTGTCTGTGTGTCTGTCTGGGTTGGGGGTTGTGAGTATGAGAATGTGTATGTGTGTGTAGTGAGTGCAGAGTGTCTTAAATCTATGAGGGGGTGCATGTGTGAGTGTGAGTGTGGGTGTGCGT
Organism: Hemiscyllium ocellatum; assembly: GCF_020745735.1. Taxonomy (NCBI): domain Eukaryota; kingdom Metazoa; phylum Chordata; class Chondrichthyes; order Orectolobiformes; family Hemiscylliidae; genus Hemiscyllium; species Hemiscyllium ocellatum. The sequence goes on along the minus strand of NC_083447.1, from coordinate 29,068,074 downwards.
GTACCTGTAAGGGTGTGTGTGGGTGTCTGTGTGCGCGTCTGTGTGTATGTGTGTCCGTGTATATGTGACCAGCAGGACCAGCTTGTCTCTCCAGGCAGCTGAAGTATTCATTGTGGGTCAGAGAGCTTCAGAATTAATAGAGCACTGAAGGAGGCCATTTAGCCCATTGTACAACGACGAGCTCTTCAACATCACAATTTGAAAACGGAGAGAATAGAGTATGTGTGTCTGTGTATGTGTGCGTGAGAGAGAGAGAGAAAAAACAGAGAAAAAGGAAGTGAAGAGAGATAAAAGGAATGTAGATAAAACGGAGCGACAGAGTGAGTGAAAGCAAGGGGAATCAGACGAGTGTGAAGTTAGATCAGAAGACAGCATGGGGCCCTACCGTGTGAGCACTATGCTGTCATCCCAGATTATTAATCACGAATAATAGCACAGAGCCGGGTTGATGACGGCTGAACAGGATCCATAAGAAGAATGGATTGGTTACGGGGAGATAGTGAATTAATTTAAATATTCTGGGCAAACAGGAACTTGTCGTCCCTCTAGACATGGTGTGAGAGGAAGGGCGAGAGAATCTCAGTGAGGGGGATCACTGACTGGGGAGAAATCAGCATCTCAGCTGTGGGTCAAATAATGATTGATAAAGCTTGAACACCTCGTCCGTGGTTATGTAATTCACATTTCAATTCATATAGCTCCATTTCGTAAATGTATTTTAACAAACTTGTCACTTCATAGTTTTCATGTTTTGGTATGTGCAGAAATGCTTGTTTTTTGTCCCTGTATTTTGTGAATAAACACATTTTCTTCCTGACGAAGAAAGTTCTGATGGGACAATCTTCATCTGAATCGTGCTGGGGCCAGAGTCAGAGTGAATCCAAACAAAGGCTGTAGACAGAGCTTCAAACTAATTAGGAGTGTGTGCATGCGGGGTGGGGGTTCCGTTATAGGTTTTAATAAGAAAAGAGGAGGTAAGAGTACAGAGTTCGGGAGAGTTTATTAAAATCTCCAGCATAGACGCAAATAGGACAGAGTGTATGCAAAGTGTAAGCAATCATACTTCAAGCACACTGGACAAACAAATGACAATGAGAAGAGGAACCGTTAATACAAGATTGAAGGGGTTCTATCTGAATGCATGCAGTATAAGCAATAGGGTAAATGAGCTTGTGCCACAGATTGAAATTGGTAGATATGATGTTATGGGCATCACAGAGAAGTGGCTGCAAGGGGATCAGGATATTCAAGGACATATATCTTATCAAAAAGATAGGTGGCAGAGGGAGTGGTTTTATTTTATTAATAAGAAATGAAGCTAAATCAATAGTAAGAAAGAAAGTAAGGTCAGATGGTGGAGAATCTGCGTGGGTAGAATTGACAAACCAAAGGGAAAGACAACCACAGTTGGAGACATGCACAGGCCTCCAAAGAGTAGTCAGGAGCTGGGGCACAAGACACACAAGGAGATAGAAAAGATCTGTAGGAAAGGCAAAGTTACAGTGATCATGTGGCGATTTCAATATGCAAGTGGAATGGGAAACCAGGTTGGTAGTGGGTCACCAGAAAAGAAATTTGATGAATGTCTACAGGATGGCTTTTTTGAGCATCATGTGGTGGAGCCCACTTGGGAACAGATGACACTAGATTTAATGACGCAGACCAGATAAGGGAGCTTAAGATGAAGGTCAACTTCAGAAGCAGTGATGAGAACATGGTTGAATTTATTCTGCAATTTGAGAGAGAAGAAAGAATCAGAGTTAACGACTTCAGCAGAATAAAGGCAACTGGGGAAGCATAAGGGAGAAGCTGGGTAGAATTGACCCGGACAGGGGTCTAGCAGGAAAGACAGGGGAACAGCAATTGCAGGAGATTCCAAGGTTAATTCAGGAGACACTGCAGAGATTCATGCTGAGTAATAGAGACATGGTACAGGGAGGATGAGGCAACCAGGCTGACAAGGGAAGTCAGGGATTGCATATAAGAAAAAGAGCGGTGAATGGCAGAGGAAGCTGGAGAGTTGGGGCCAAGAGAAGGCAAGAAAAAATAAATAAGGAGGGAGAAGGTTAAATATGGGGCTAACTTAACCACTAATACAAAGGAAACTGTAAGAGATTCTTTAGATATATAAAGTGCAAAAGAGAGTAAAAGTGAATATGGACTACTGGAAAATTATACGGGAGAGACAGTAGTGGGAAACAAAGAAATAACTGCGGAAATTTGCATCAGTCTTCACGGTGGAAGACACGAGAAATTTCCCAGAACTGAAGAGAGTGAGAGAGCAGTCCTGAATACGGTGGCCATCACCGAGAAGAACATGTTAGAAAATGGAATGGCCTGAATGTGGATAACTCACCTGGACCAGTTGGACTACACCACAACCTTGTAAGCGAGATAGCTGAAGAGTTAGTGCAAGTGGAAGTGGTAATCTTTCAGGAATGACTAAAACCTCGAAAAGGCCAAGTGGCTGTATACTTGCTAACATGACACCCCGTTTAATAAGGGTGTTAGTCAGAAGATGTAAAACTGTAGACTGATTAGCCTAACCTTGTATGTGGGTAACATCATGGAATCCATCGTGAAGAATGGGATTTCTGATACTTGGAGGTCTTTGGTAAAATAGGACAGAGTCAGCATGTTTCATCAAGGGGAGGTGATGCCTGACAAACCGGCTAGGATACTGTGGGGGAGGAATGAGCAGATTGGATCAAAGAGAACCGATGGATATTATCCATCTGCACCTCAAGAATCCTTTGACAAGGTGCCATGCATGAGGCTGTTGCGAAAGATATGGATCCATAGTGTTAGAGGTAAGGTGCTAGCATGGATAGAAGTTTGACTGTCTAACAGAAAGCAGAGAGTGGGGATCAAAGGGTTCTTTTCAGGATTGCAGCCAGTGACAAGTGGTGTTTCACAAGGCTCAGTGGTGGGACCACAACTCTTCACTTTGTGCATTCATTATCTATATGAAGGAACTGAGGGCATTCTGGCTGCGCTTTCAAACAGTGCAAAAATAGATAAAGGGACAGGTAGCATTGAAGAGGAGGTTCGGCTGCAGGAAGGTGCTCTAGCACATTTCCTCAACTTCGCACACCTCTGCACTTGAACTGCACCCTTCCAACTGCAACAAGTTAGAACCTCTCTGGTGCTCACCTTCCATCCCACCAACCTCAGGATACAACGTATCATCCTTCGCCATTTCTGCCGCCAACAGCCGGAACACACCACCAGAGATATACTTCCTCCAACTCCTATCATCAAACTGCTGAGACCATTCCCTCACAATCTCTCTCTCGTTAGGTCCACGCGACCCCAACAATCCACCTTCCACTCCCCGCACCTTCCCTTGCCATTGCAAAATGTATGAAAGCTGTGCCAACACCTCCCACCTCACGTTCACCCATGACCCCAATGGATCCTTCCACATCAGGCAGAGAACATCCTGTGCATCCAAACACCTCATCTAGTCTGTCCATTTCTCCTGGTCTCCACTACATTGGCGAGACAGGACGTTAACTTGCAGAACGGTTCAGGGAACACTCTCGGACACCCAAATCCAACAACCCCACTGCCATGTGGCAGAATACTTCAACTCCCCCTCCCACTCTGCCAAGGTCTTACAAGTTCTTGGCCTCCTTCACTTCCAGATTCTCGCCACCTGACGTCTGAATGAAGAACGCATTATCTTCTGCCTTGTGAACCTGCAAACACACAGTATCAGGGACAATTTCACCAGTTTCTTCATCTCCCCTCCCTCCACCTTATTCGAGATCAAACCCTCCAACTGAGGACCGCCTTCTTGAACTGTCCTACTTGTCCATCTTCCTTCCCATCTATCCACTCCACCTTTCATTCTGACCTATCACTGTCACCACGTACCTCCATTGAGCTGTCACCTTCCAAGCTACCTTCCTCCCAGCGCCAGCCCCTCCCATTTATTTCTCTGCCCACTTCCGCCCACCCCACATTCCTGATGAAGGCTTTATGCCTGAAACGTCGAATTTCCTGCTCCTCTGATGCTGCCAGACGGGCTGTGCTTTTATATGACAACACTTTTTGACTCTGATCTCCAGCATCTGCGGTTCTCACTTTCACCTGCTGAAGGACTTTCACAGGTTTGGAGAGTGAGCAAACAAGTGGGAGATGGAATACAACGTGGGAGAGTGTGGGAACGCATTTTGCCAGGATGAATAGAGACATGGAGTATTTTTTAAATAGCAAGCCAATTCAGAAATTTGAAGTGCAAAAAGACTAGGGGGTTCCAGTCCAGAAGTCTTGAACGGTAAACTTGCAGGTTGTCAGTAGTTAAGAAGGCAAATACAATGATGGTATTTATTTCAAGAGCGCTTGGTTATAAAAGCAGGGATGTACTCCTAAGGCTCTACAAGGCTTTGGTCATGCCACATTCGGATTATTGTGCGCAATTTTGGGTCCCATATCTCAGGAAGGATTCACTGGTCCTGGAGCGTTTTCGGAAGAGATTCCCGCGCATGGTGCCAGGAAATAAAAGCTTAACATATAAAAAATATTTGAGAGCTCTGGGTCTGTATTTGGTCGAGTTCAGAAGAATGTTAGGAGGTCAACTGAAACTTACAGAATACTAAATGACTTTGGAAAGGGGGATTTTGGGAAGATATATCCAATGGTAGAAGAGACTTGTACCTGAGGGGACAGTGTAAAGAGAAGACCTTTTCAAAAAATGATAAGGAGAAACTTCTTCAGCCAGAGGGCAGTGAAACGATGGAATTCACTGCCACAGAGGACTGTCGAGTTCAGGTCATTGAGTATATTTAGGAGTGAGACAGATATGTTCTTGACTATAAAGGGGATCAAGGGTTACATGTAGAAAGTGGGAGAATGGGGTAGAGAATCTTAACAGCCATCATGGAATGGCGGAGCAGGCTCAATGGGCCTAATGGCCAAATTTCTGTTCCAATGTTTTCTGGTTGCATGGTTAATATTGGCTCTCCTCATTCCTCATTAGAGATGCATCCTGGAATTTGAGCACCATATGATTCATAAAGAATAAAATTCCAATGCAGATAGCTGGGAAATATCATGTTCCCTCTATCCAGTCTCAGCAGCCATGCCCCAATATGATAATCACACTGCAATTAAAATCCAGTGAAATTTACTTCAATACAGTTGATTGACATAGATAACATTAACAGCATGACCCTCACCTGCCGTCTCTGATCCTTGAATAACCATCTGAATTGTGTGTCACATCATATTCTTTTTTAATTTATCCATGTCATTTGTCTGTTATCACTCGTGTTGTCAAAGGCAATTTTCTGGCAGATTATGGACTAGAAAAGTTCTCTACATGTTTTATTGACATTATAATCACATCACTGATCAGTAGTTACAGACTGTATGTTTCGATTTATAAACGGCGAAACTTGTTTATGTTCTGATAATCCTTTGGCATTACTGCCATAAAATCTGATTGAAGATTTGTAGCGCGGGTATCCGTTGTTGTGGTTCTGCTCGCCGAGCTGGAAGTTTTTGCTGTAAACGTTTCGTTCCCTGGCTAGGGAACATCATCAGTGCTGTTGGAGCCTCGTGTGAAGCGCTGCTTTGATGTTTCTTCCGGTATTTATATTGGTTTGTTCTTGCCGCTTCCGGGTGTCAGTTTCAGCTGCAGTGATTTGTATGTGGGGTCCAGGTCGATGTGTCTGTTGATGGATGTTCTTGCCGTTTCCGGGTGTCAGTTTCAGCTGTAGTGGTTTGTATATGGTGTCCAGGTCAATGTGTCTGTTGATGGAGTTTGGGGATGAATGCCATGCTTCTAGGAATTCTCTGGCTGTTCTCTGTCTGGCTTGTCCTATGATAGTGGTGTTTTCCCAGTCAAATTCATGTTGCTGGTTGTCTGAGTGTATGGCTACTGGAGATAGCTGGTCGTGTCGTTTTGTGGCTAGCTGATGTTCATGGATGCGGATTGTTAGCTGTCTTCCTGTTTGTCCTATATAGAGTTTTGTGCAGTCCTTGCATGGTATTTTGTAAACTACGTTAGTTTGGCTCATGCTGGGTATTGGGTCCTTAGTTCTAGTGAGTTGTTGTCTGAGCGTGGATGTTGGCTTGTGTGCTGTTATGAGTCCTAAGGGTCGCAGTAGTCTGGCTGTCAGTTCTGAGACGCTCCTGACATATGGTAGAGTGGCTAGTCCGTTTGGTTGTGGCATGTCCTCGTTCCTCGGTCTATCTCTTAGGCATCTGGTGATAAAGTTGCGTGGGTATTCGTTTTTGGCGAATGCCTTGTATAGATGTTCCTCTTCCTCTTTTCGCAGTTCTGGTGTACTGCAGTGTGTTGTGGCCCTTTTGAAAAGTGTCCTGATGCAGCTTCGTTTGTGTGTGTTGGGGTGGTTACTTTCATAGTTTAAGTCTTGGTCTGTGTGTGTTGGTTTCCTGTGTACCCTTGTGGTGAATTCTCCGTTGGGTGTTCTCTCTACTAACACGTCTAGGAATGGGAGTTGCCTGTCCTTTTCCTCTTCTCGTGTGAATCGGATTCCTGTGAGTGTGGCGTTGATGATTCGGTGAGTTTTTTCTATATCTGTGTTTTTGATGATTACAAAGGTGTCATCAACATATCTGATCCAGAGTTTGGGTTGGATTTGTGGTATGGCTGTATGTTCTAACCTGTGCATAACTGCCTCTGCTATGAGTCCCGAGATTGGTGATCCCATGGGTGTTCCGTTGATTTGTTCGTATATCTGATTGTTGAATGTAAAGTGTGTGGTGAGGCACAGGTCCAGTAGATTAAGTATGACGTCCTTGTTGATAGGTTCGGCCTCCTGTGTTCTGTTATGTATGTCCAGTAGGTTAGCTATTGTTTCTCTGGCTAGGGTTTTGTCAATTGAAGTGAACAGTGCCGTCACTTCGAATGATACCATGGTTTCTTCTTTGTCTATGTGTGTATTCCTGATGACGTCCAAGAATTCCTTTGTTGATTGTATGGAGTGTTTGGATCCGCTGACTAGGTGTTTCAGTTTTTGTTGTAGTTCTTTGGCCAGTTTGTATGCTGGTGTCCCTGGTAGTGATACTATGGGTCTGAGTGGGATGTCTGGTTTGTGTACTTTGGGTAGTCCATAGAATCTGGGGGTGTTGTGGCTTTCAGGTTTCATTCTTTGCTGGTCCGCTTTGGTTATCTGTCCGTATTTTTGGAGATTCCTTAGTGTGTTGTTTATTCTATTGGTGAGTTGTGGTGTGGGGTCGGAATCCTTCATTTGGTAGGTGTTGGTGTCTGCGAGTAGTTTAGACTTAGACTTACAGTGTGGAAACAGGCCCTTCGGCCCAACAAGTCCACACCGACCCGCCGAAGCGCAACCCACCCATACCCTTACATTTACCCCTTACCTAACACTACGGGCAATTTAGCATGGCCAATTCACCTGACCCGCACATCTTTGTGACTGTGGGAGGAAACCGGAGCACCCGGAGGAAACCCACGCAGACACGGGGAGAACGTGCAAACTCCACACAGTCAGTCGCCTGAGTCGGGAATTGAACCCAGGTCTCTGGTGCTGTGAGGCAGCAGTGCTAACCACTGTGCCACCGTGCCGCCCACTAGTTGTTGTGCTTTACTGATGTAGTCTGATTTGTCTAGGATGACCGTCATTCTGCCTTTATCTGCCGATAGTATGATTATGTTTTTGTCATTTTTCAGTGCTTTCAGTGCTTCCCTCTCCTTGGTGTTGAGGTTATGTGTTTGTCGTTTTCTTATCATCATGGGTACTACCGTTTGTCTCACTGTTTGTTGTGTCTCTTCTGTCAGTCCATTGTCCATTGTTCCTGAGCATACAAACTGGCCAAACAACTACAACAAAAACTGAAACACCTAGTCAGCGGATCCAAACACTCCATACAATCAACACAGGAATTCTTGGACGTCATCAGGAATACACACATAGACAAAGAAGAAACCATGGTATCATTCGACGTGACGGCACTGTTCACTTCAATTGACAAAACCCTAGCCAGAGAAACAATAGCCAACCTACTGGACATACATAACAGAACACAGGAGGCCGAACCTATCAACAAGGACGGCATACTTAAACTACTGGACCTGTGCCTCACCACACACTTTACATTCAACAATCAGATATACGAACAAATCAACGGAACACCCATGGGATCACCAATCTCGGGACTCATAGCAGAGGCAGTTATGCACAGGTTAGAACATACAGCCATACCACAAATCCAACCCAAACTCTGGATCAGATATGTTGATGACACCTTTGTAATCATCAAAAACACAGATATAGAAAAAACTCACCGAATCATCAACGCCACACTCACAGGAATCCGATTCACACGAGAAGAGGAAAAGGATAGCCAACTCCCATTCCTAGACGTGTTAGTAGAGAGAACACCCAACGGAGAATTCACCACAAGGGTACACATGAAACCAACACACACAGACCAAATCTTAAACTATGAAAGTAACCACCCCAACACACACAAACGAAGCTGCATCAGGACACTTTTCAAAAGGGCCACAACACACTGCAGTACACCAGAACTGCGAAAAGAGGAAGAGGAACATCAATACAAGGTATTCGCCAAAAACGGATACCAACGCAACTTTATCACCAGATGCCTAAGAGATAGACCGAGGAACGAGGACATGCCACAACCAAAAGGATTAGCCACTCTACCATATGTCAGGAGCGTCTCAGAACTGACAGCCAGACTACTGCGACCCTTAGGACTCATAACAACACACAAGCCAACATCCACGCTCAGACAACAACTCACTAGAACAAAGGACCCAATACCCAGCATGAGCCAAACTAACGTAGTTTTCAAAATACCATGCAAGGACTGCACAAAACTCTATATAGGACAAACAGGAAGACAGCTAACAATCTGCATCCATGAACATCAGCTAGCCACAAAACGACACGACCAGCTATCTCCAGTAGCCATACACTCAGACAACCAGCAACATGAATTTGACTGGGAAAACACCACTATCATAGGACAAGCCAGACAGAGAACAGCCAGAGAATTCCTAGAAGCATGGCATTCATCCCCAAACTCCATCAACAGACACATTGACCTGGACACCATATACAAACCACTACAGCTGAAACTGACACCCGGAAACGGCAAGAACATCCATCAACAGACACATCGACCTGGACCCCACATACAAATCACTGCAGCTGAAACTGACACCCGGAAGCGGCAAGAACAAACCAATATAAATACCGGAAGAAACATCAAAGCAGCGCTTCACACGAGGCTCCAACAGCACTGATGATGTTCCCTAGCCAGGGAACGAAACGTTTACAGCAAAAACTTCCAGCTCGGCGAGCAGAACCACAATTACTGCCATACCTAAGGCAAATTGAATGATTACATACATTCAATCTACCATCTCAAATATTTCTTCCTGTTCACCCCCACACACATATCCCATGCCAAATGTCTAAACTTTAAACGTTCTTTTGAATTTTAAAAAATCAATATTGAATTCAAAGGGGTTAAAGGGGTTAGCTGGAGCTATTTGTTCAGTGACTGTGATTAATATCAATCTCCGTGGATCCTAATTATGGCGTGAAGAGTTTCCATCATTGAAAGATAAATGGGCTCTGTTCAATGTGCTATCACATGGTGTGAGTAGGGACATCACTGACAGCACTAATAGGGATCAGCAGCTCGAGAGAGAGAGGGAGGAGACATCAGAATCTGAGAACATTAGACTGGAATGTTCCAACAGTCGATCAAAATCTGAGAACTTTAGACTGGAATTTTCCAACAATGGATCCGAATCAGAGAACATTAGACTGGAATGTCACAACAATGGACAGGAATTTATCCTGGTGTCTTTAATGGCTTTCTTGGCCTTGGGTATCATTAGCATCACGGATCCAGCATATCCTTTGGATTATTCAAGGTTGTTACTATACCATCCTTGCAATAATGGGTGTTCCTGGTAAGTCATTATATTTGTCTACTAAACCGGGTTGAACTGAATTTCTGCTCATGATATATAAATTTTGGAAAGTGCAAGTCAATGTCTTCAGTTGCAAACAAAAAAAAATCCTTTCCTTATAAAATATAACTATCAAACTAATATTTATAAATTACTCACTGATTTGCGAGAAGGGCACAGAATGTTCTCAAACTCCATAACCCATTTTGTCCTTCACAGATTTACATCTCCATGTCCTCCCCACTCACCAATGCTGTCCAAAACCACCATCATGAAATCTCAATCTCTTCTGCAGTCTCAGTGCAACTGCTGAATGAGCCATGATTTTTGCCTTTGTACAATCTGGATGCAACAGTTTCAAGTGCTTTTTAATCACATGTCCATCACTAAATAATTGCTCTTGAGGATGTTTGACGCGTTCTCTGCACGTGCAGGAAGACAGTTTATGGTGGTCAAGACATTGACTCATAATCTTGAGCCACAGAATAATAGTCTGTTGGTAGCTCATGACGGAAAGTGGTGGAACTTAAAAGCAAACATTATTATTTGTGATAAAAACCCATATGCTTGCCTGAAGTCCTTTAGGTAAGTCAATGTGTCAACCTTTCCTAGTCAGGTTTCCGTGTGACTTCAGTGATGAATATGTGAGTGTACTGCACCATTAAACTACCTGACAGCATCAAGTCTTCTTAACATTTGGTCGAACAACTCGATTAGCTCATTGTCTTGAGACAAAAACAAATTCAGCCAAACAGTTTAAATTATACCCCAAATGACCCACCTCCATTCAAGTTTGAATGTAATATATTGGCAATCTTAAAAGCCAATGACACAATCCAATAGTTTGGGGATACAAGACCGTGGAAAGTTGAACAGTTGAGAGCAGAGCTGCCAAGCTACCGGCTTGCAAAGACTTCCTGAAAAATAGCTCCGTTAAAAGTATATTCATTGATTATTAACTAGGAAAGCAAAATCCCCCAGAAAAAAAGAAGACAGGACTATGGAGAAGAACCGAAAGCTTCCTGGTTTTGAGATAAGAAGTTTCATTCATAATTAGGAGTCTTATCGGAATCGTATTGTGGAGGGGGAAGGTCAAAGATAGGTTAGAGGAAGAAGTTGTAAATATTCGTTCGATTATTATTCTCTGATATACCTTAAGAAATAAAGTTGTTAATTTTTTATTTTAAATAGTTCTTAGACTCTAGAATTATCACACATTACTGCATTGGATAAATCTTTTCTCTGTTGCTGGTTTTAATTAAGCAGGAGAATTTATCCTGTGTCGTAACACTACAAACCCCCAGCAATGTGTTTACTCTTTGCTGGCCTGTGGAACAACTGAACCAGCCACTCAGTCTAAGATTGGCATAACATGCTGCCCTGACCTGTTCTTCCTGTGAGAGAAGAACAAAAGTAAAGATAGCTCCCTTCCTCTGCCTGTTTGCCGTATTTTTACAGCTCATTTCCATTCAGGTAGGTGATCATTACATCTTTTCGGTGTATTCGATCTCATTGAAATTCTCCCCGAGCGTGATGAACATCTCCATTTGCAACTTTGGTGCTGGCTTTATTGATGCTTACGTACAGATAGAAGGAACTGATAAATTCCACGTCAGTCGTAGTGCATAGAGAAATAATGACGTTTCATAACACAGGAAGGAAATGGCGATGACTAAGTGAGAGGAAAGTATTGTTGTGATCATCCTTGAGAGAGTTGCGGCAATATTTGGGGTACTGTGGATAGACGTTCTCTCAAGTCTCACCAGACTAATCCCTGGGATGATGGCAACATGAACAGTGAGTGAAGCTCAGTGAGAGAATAAGGTGATTGCATTGAACATTAAGGGGGATGTACAATCACTTATGATGTTCTAAACAGACACTGTTACGGTAATAAATTCCATGGCTTTTTTTTTCACTCGGGTTACATGATTCTCGAAAGTTTAAGAGCCTCTGACAACGTTCCACCCAACCACCCCCAAGCCCTTCTTTCGATTCAGAGAATAAGAGAGAAAGGTTCAGGCTTTTCAAAAAAAAACTCTCCCAACGTTAATACAGTTCAATTGGTGCGTGATCCTGCATTGAATGTCATGTTATCCATAATCCCGACAACAGCCACAATACCTTTATTATAAAAGAGGTATCTCTTCCCAACAGCTTCCGACCTTCATAGGACACATGGGAATGTCTTCTCTGAGATAATAGATGCCTCCTTGAGACTTTACACGCAATATTTGGTTTCCCTCCTCACTGCCAGCAAATCATGTTAAGGTAGCACACGTTCTACAAACAATGGAACCATGATTAACACCATGGAGCCCCCTATCAATGCAGTCTCTGTTTCATTGGTTTGTCATGTGAGAATATCAATGACGCCCTACTGTTTCTGTATAACTGCCGCGTTGGGCTGAATAGCCTCCTCCTGGTCTCATGGAACTGATTGGGCTCTGCCTGTTCCTGTTTGACAGCTCGATGGACTGACCAGACCCCTTCTCTTTCTGTGGAATAGGATTGAATGGGCTGTACCTCTTCTTGTACAGTGGTTTCCACGGGCTCAATGGCTTCCACATATCAGTCTGTAACCAGCCTGGGATGCTGATTGAGCTTCTCTATGAACTGTGGAAATGTGCAGTGCCCAGCAGCGCTGTTACATGAATGTTACCGACACTTTAACAGCACAAACGGGAATGCTGTCCAGGTCTTGCTGCACATGGACATAGGATGGTTCAGGAGCTGAGGGGGCACACAGTGTCTGAATATTGTGTGATATTCAGTCATCATCCCTACTTCAGATCTTATGATGGGGCAAGACATTGATGTAGCAGTTGAAGATGTTTGTGCTAAGGAGGCTAACCTGAGGATCTCCTGCAGAGATGTCCCAGAACTGTTAGGACTGTTGGCTACCGACCACAAGCATCTTTCTCTGTGCTCTGACAGACCCAGACAAGTGGGAGGTTACACCTGATTCCCATTCAGCTCAAATAAGTGGTTGTCCAGGTGCCTTCCTCAGTCAAATACTGACTTGATATCAAAGCCATTCACTATCTGCTGAGCCCCTGTGTTCACCTCTCGTTCACATCAATTAGGTGACGATGTATGTGTAGGGAATGTTTTCCTCTCACAGGGGGCAATCAATGTCAGGAATTATCTGGGCTAGCGATTTGTGGGAGCTACATCACTGAAAGTATTTAAGGAGGAGGTAGATTGATTTTTAACCTGTCAGACAGCTAAGGGATGTGAAGAATTGGGCATTAAAAAGGAGTTAATGCCATTAGTACCTCAGCCACGATGGTAGACATTGTCTTGATTGTCCGAATTATCTGATCTGGTTCCTTATGTCTTCATATTCTGTAATTACAAAGTTAATGGTTGTAATTTTCCTGAACATTTTGGTATTGAACGTTGCAATCAGACAGAACAAAGTATTTTGTATTCACAGTGAATCTGGGCCTGTATTATGACCAACAAATAAAGCACTGTTTCCAGAGAGGAGACATTCCGCAAAGAGACAAGAGGCGACTTTCGAACCCAGCCTGGATTTCCAAACAGCATTTTCCGACCCACACTAAACCGTGTGTGTGTGACAGTCTTGAGGGACTGAATGAGATGCTGTGTTGCTGTGGATCAGGTATTTGGAGCAGGTGGCCTGCAACTGCTCCTTGCAGGAGCTGTGAGTGGTCGAATGGAACATAGGAACATCGGACTGAGCAGCAGGAGTGTGCCATTAGACACTTTGTCACCGCTCCACCATCCACAAAGATTATGGCTCATGTGATTGTGGTCACTCAAGCACTTTTCTGTCTGTATACCATATTCTACATTCACTTTTCTGTCAAATGTCATCAAATACAACTTTGAATCAATGTAAACATCCAGGCACCACAAACCTCTGGTGAGGGAATTTCCACTTGGACAGCCCTTTGAAAATTTCTCATTTGTGTACCAACCAATGTTGGAGGGTCACTGTTTCCTTTTCCGTCCTACTCCTCCACTGGTTACACCAATCCTAAATGTAACCAGTTAATGATGTGGCCAATGATATCGGTCTCAGAGTAGGCAATTTTCTAGAAAGAAAAAGTAAGACACAGCACGTTGAACTCGTATCAAATGGTAAAATGCCAGAGTGCCCCAAGTGTTATTCTGCCTTTGAAGTTATTCTGTTCAAATAAGATACTGGCAGTGGGATTTCAATCTGGAACAGTTGGATTTGACTGAATTCCCTTTGATTCAGGCATATGAGACTTCCCAATGAATCCTCACCAGGAATCCATCACAAGTGGCAAAGATAACTCAGGGAGTTTATAGACTGATACTTCGCTATCTATTGGAACAAAGTAAGCGAAAGGGATTCATTGGCTATTACTTCTCAGGCAGGGAACAATTTTCTCCCTCTCTGTGTTGAAACATACAATAATGTCAATGAACACCAAACTGGGCCATGTGTGCTCTCCTAGAACATTCTCTGGAAAACCTGATTATGGATTATATGCAGGTGTGTCATTTCTCTTGTTGTACACGATTCCATTCAATCTCAAAAAATGACCCCACTTTATAATTTGATGACATGCTTAAACGTGTCTGTGTAATTTGTAAATATTGGCAGGTGTCTTCATTGTATGTGTATTAATATCAATATATAGAACATAGAACATAGAACATAGAAGGATACAGCGCAGTACAGGCCCTTCGGCCCTCGATGTTGCGCCGACCGAGTCCTACCTAACCTATACTAGCCCAATAACTTCCAAATGCCTATCCAATGCCCGCTTAAATGAACATAAAGAAGGAGAGTTCACCACTGATACGGGCAGGGCATTCCATGAACTCACAACCCGCTGTGTGAAGAATCTACCCCTAACATCTGTCCTATACCTACCACCCCTTAATTTAAAGCTATGTCCCCTAGTAACACCTGACTCCATTAGCGGTAAAAGGTTCTTAGTATCTACCCTATCTAAACCCCTAATCATCTTATACACTTCTATCAGATCTCCCCTAAACCTTCTCTTCTCCAATGAGAACAGCCCCAAGTGCCTCAGCCTTTCCTCATAAGATTTTCCTACCATTCCAGGCAACATCCTGGTAAACCTCCTCTGCACTCGTTCTAATGCTTCCACATCCTTCCTATAGTATGGCGACCAAAACTGCACACAATACTCCAGATGAGGCCTCACCAGAGTCTTATACAACTGCAACATGACCTCAGGACTCCGGAACTCAATTCCTCTGCCAATAAAGCCCAGTACACCATATGCCTTCCTCACAGCACTATTTACCTGGGTGGCAACTTTCAGAGATCTGTGTACATAGACACCAAGATCCCTCTGCTCATCCACACTACCAAGTAGCCTACCATTAGCCCAGTAATCCAACATCTTGTTATTCCTACCAAAGTGAACGACTTCGCACTTAGCTACATTGAATTCCATTTGCCACATTTCCGCCCAGCTCTGCAACTTATCTATATCCCGCTGTAACCTACCACTTCCTTCCTCACTATCCACAACTCCACCGACTTTCGTGTCATCCGCAAACTTGCTTACCCAGCTTTCAAGTCCTTCCTCTAGATCATTTATAAAGATAACAAAAAGCAATGGTCCCAAAACAGATCCTTGTGGTACACCGCTAGTAACTGCGCTCCAAGATGAACATAATCCATCAACTACTACCCTCTGTCTCCTTCCAGCCAGCCAATTCCTAATCCAAACCTCTAATGTATCCTCAATGCCATACCCCCGAAGTTTTAGCATTAGCCTACCATGGGGAACCTTATCGAACGCCTTACTAAAATCCATATACACAACATCTACTGCTTTACCCTCATCCACTTCCATAGTCACCTTCTCAAAGAACTCAATAAGGTTTGTGAGGCACGACCTGCCCTTCACAAAACCATGCTGGCTATCCCTGATCACGTTATTCCTACCCAGATGTTCATAAATCTTATCCCTTACCATTCTCTCTAAGACTTTGCCCACCACTGAAGTCAGACTCACTGGCCTATAGTTACTAGGGCTATCCCTACTCCCTTTCTTGAACAATGGGACCACATTCGCTATCCTCCAGTCCTCTGGTACTATTCCCGTTGACAATGACGACATAAAAATCCAGGCCAATGGCTCTGCTATCTCCTCCCTTTTTCTTCAAATTTATTCTCTAGCTTTACTCTTCCTGACAAGAGATAATATGGATCCAGATGATGCACTTTTCTGAAAGTCATGGTGGTTCAATACTATTTCTAGGCTAAGATTGGAACTGATTACCCCCCCTAAACAAAGGCCAGCATCCCAGGAATGAGAAAAGGGAAATCTCTTTGAAAATTTCGAAAATAATTATGTCATTTTATGTTAGTGTTAGGGGATCAAAATTGCACACAGTGCATCAGGTGTGGTCTCAGTAATGCCCTGTACAGATGCAGTAAAACATTCCTGCAATTAAACCTGATACCTTTTGTCAAAAACAGCATCATTCCACGAACCTTCCAAATCACATGCTGCATCTGCAGACTGACTTCATATGGTTCATGTCCCAGGAACATGGAAACCGCTTGTGTCACAGAGTTCTGCAATCTCTCTCAATTTAAATTGTTTACCATTACTTTATACTTCATGCCAAAATAGACAATTTACCTTATGTTATTTCTACTGAAAGTTTGCGCAGTAACCTTCCATAGAACATAGAACAATACAGCACAGAACAGGCCCTTCGGCCCACGATGTTGTGCCGAACATCTATCCTAGATTAAGCACCCATCCATGTACCTATCCAGTTGCCGCTTAAAGGTCGTCAATGATTCTGACTCTACCACTCCCACGGGTAGCGCATTCCATGCCCCACCACTCTCTGGTTAAAGAACCCACCCCTGACATCTCCCCTATACCTTCCATCCTTCACCTTAAATTGATGTCCCCTTGTAATACTCTGTTGTACGCGGGGAAAAAGTTTCTGACTGTCTACTCTATCTATTCCTCTGATCATCTTATAAACCTCTATCAAGTCACCCCTCATCCTTCGCCGTTCCAACGAGAAAAGGCCTAGAACTCTCAGCCTGTCCCCGTACGACCTATTCTCCATTCCAGGCAACATCCTGGTAAATCTTCTCTGCACCCTCTCCAAAGCTTCCACATCTTTCCTAAAGTTAGGCGACCAGAACTGCACACAGTACTCCAAATGTGGCCTAACCAAAGTCCTGTACAGCTGCAACATCACTTCACTACTCTTGAATTCAATCCCTCTGCTGATGAACGCTAATACACCATAGGCCTTCTTACAAGCTCTATCCACTTGAGTGGCAACTTTCAAGGATCTATGTACATAGACCCCAAGATCCCTCTGTTCCTCCACCTCACTAAGAACTCTACCGTTAACCCTGTATTCCGCATTCTTGTTTGTTCTTCCAAAATGGACAACCTCACACTTGGCACCGTTGAACTCCATCTGCCACTCCTCAGCCCAGCTCTGCATCATATCTAAGTCCCTTTGCAAACGACGACAGCCCTCCTCACTGTCCACAACTCCACCAATCTTCGTGTCATCTGCAAATTTACTGACCCACCCTTCGACTCCCTCATCCAAGTCATTAATAAAAAAATACAAACAGCAGAGGACCCAGAACTGATCCCTGCGGAACTCCACTTGTAACTGGGCTCCAGGCTGAATATTTACCATCTACCACCACTCTCTGACTTCGACCGGTTAGCCAGTTTTCAATCCAATTGGCCAAGTTTCCCTCTATTCCATGCTTCCTGACTTTCCGCATAAGCCTACCATGGGGAACCTTATCAAATGCCTTACTAAAATCCATGTACAGTACATCCACTGCTCTACCCTCATCCACATGCTTGGTCACCTCCTCAAAGAATTCAATAAGACTTGTAAGGCAAGACCTACCCTTCACAAATCCATGCTGGCTGTCCCTAATCAAACTGTGTCTTTCCAGATACTCATAAATCCTATCCCTCAGTACCCTTTCCATTACTTTGCCTACCACAGAAGTAAGACTAACTGGTCTGTAATTCCCAGGGTTATCCCTATTCCCTTTTTTGAACAAGGGCACAACATTCGCTACTCTCCAATCCTCTGGTACCACCCCCGTTGTCAGTGAAGACGAAAAGATCATTGCCAACCGTACTGCAATTTCCTCTCTTGCTTCCCACATAATCCTAGGATATATCCCGTCAGGTCCGGGGGACTTGTCTATCCTCAAGTTGTTCAAAATGTCCAACACATCTTTCTTCCTAACAAGTATCCCCTCTAGCTTACCAGTCCGTTTCACACGCTCCTCTTCAACAATACGATCCCTCTCGTTCATAAATACTGAAGAAAAGTACTCATTCAAGACCTCTCCTATCTCTTCCGACTCAATACACAATCTCCCACTACTGTCCTTGATCGGACCTACCCTCGTTCTTGTCATTCTCATTTCTCACATACGCATAAAAAGCCTTGGGGTTTTCCTTGATCCTCTCCGCCAAGGATTTTTCATGCCCTCTCTTAGCTCTCCTGATCCCTTTCTTCAGGTCCCTTCTGGCTATCCTGTATCCCTCCACTGCTCTGTCTGAACCCTGTTTCCTCAACCTTATGTAAGCCTCCTTCTTCCTCTTTACTAGACATTCAATATCCCTCGTCAGCCAAGGCTCCCTCACACGACCATTTCTTTCCTGCCTTATAGGTACATACATATTAAGGACACGTCGTATCTGCTCCTTGAAACAGTTCCATATTTCCACCACATCCTTCCCTGACAGCCTATGCTCCCAACTTATGCTCCTCAAATCCTGTCTTACAGCATCGTAATTTCCCTTCCCCCAATTGTAAAATCTACCCTGCTGTGCGCCCCTATCTCTCTCCATAACCAAGGTGAAAGTCACAGAATTGTGGTCACCATCACCAAAATGTTCACCCACTAACAAACCCATCACTTGACCTGGTTCATTACCGAGTACCAAATCCTATATGGCCTCCCCTCTGGTTGGACAATCTACATACTGTGTTAGAAAAGCTTCCTGGACACACTGCACAAACACCGCCCCATCCAATCTACTTGATATAAAGAGCTTCCAATCAATATTTGGGAAGTTGAAGTCGCCCATGACTACGACCCTATGGCTTCTGCACCTTTCCAAGATCTGTTTCCCAATCTGTTCCTCCACATCTCTGCTGCTATTAGGGGGCCTATAGTAAACACCCAACAAGGTGACTGCACCTTTCCTATTTCTGACTTCAGCCCATACTACCTCCAACGGCAGATCCCCCTCAAACTTCCTTTCTGCAGCCGTTATACCATTTCTAATTAGCAATGCCACCCCCCCTCCTTTCTTGCCACCCTCCTTAATCTTACTGAAACATCTGTAACCAGGAACCTCCAACAACCATTCATGTCCCTCTTCTATCCACGTTTCCGTGATGGCCACAACATCATAGTCCCAGGTACTGATCCATGCCTTAAGTTCCCCCACCTTATTTCTGATACTTCTTGCGTTGAAGTATACGCACTTGAGCCCATCTCTATGTCTGCAAGTATTCCCTGTCAGTGCTACCTTCTCCACAGCCTTCCTACATTCTTGGATATCCTGAACCACAGCTAGCTTACTTGCTGGACTACAAGTCCGGATCCTATCCCCCTGCCAAATTAGTTTAAACCCTCCCGAAGAGTGCTAGCAAACCTACCCCCCAGGATATTGGTGCCCTTCTGGTTCAGGTGCAACCCGTCCTGCTTGTACAGGTCCCACCTTCCCCAGAATGCAGTCCAATTGTCCAAATACCTGAAGCCCTCCCTCCTACACCATCCTTGCAGCCACGTGTTCAACTGCACTCTCTCCCCATCCCTAGCCTCACTGGCACGTGGCACTGGCAACAACCCAGAGATGACGACTCTGTCCGTCCTAGCTTTGAGCTTCCAGCCTAACTCCCTGAGTTCTTGAATGACCTCCCCACCCCTCTTCCTACCTATGTCGTTCGTGCCAATGTGTACCACGACTTCTGGCTGCACACCCTCCCCCTTAAGGATTCTGAACACGCCCACTCAAATACTACTCACCCACCTTCCCGACCGGCTCCGCGCTTCGACCTCACTTCCGCCCGGCTCACGCCGCTCTCCGCAGTGAAAAGACCGTTGTCTTCGAGGTAAGTGCTTTAAATAGTACTCACCCACCTTCCCGACCGGCTCCGCGCTTCGACCTCACTTCCGCCCGGCTCGCGCCGCTCTCCGCAGTGAATTGACCGTTGTCTTCGAGGTAAGTGCTTTAAATACTACTCACCCACCTTTCCGACCGGCTCCGCGCTTCGACCTCACTTCCGCCTGGCTGCGCCGCTCTCCGCAGTGAGAAGTGTCTATAATCATATTGCAGACTCACTACCTCCATTTGACGACACAATGAATGACGATCTTGGTGTACGAGCTAATTGAGCTCCAAGCCATTCCCTCCCCTTCCTCCAGATAATTGATACAGATTATTGGTTATTGATGACCCCATAGTGATCTCTCAGGCACTCCATCAGTTAGAGCTTTGCAGACTGAAAGTAAACATTTCTCTCTACTCTCTATTTCCTGCTGGCGACATATTCCCTGTTCGTGTGTAGCCGTTCAGGTGGGTTGAATGACCTCGACCTGCGCTGTGTAATGTACTCAACGATCTGAATTACTTAATTCTATATTCCTGTGTAATTTCTTCGAGGGGCAGAATGGTCTCCTCTTGTCTCATTGTAACGATCTTGTCTGACGGATTGAGGTGGTCTCCTACCCTGTAACAGCATCGAGGGGTGGATTGAAGGAAAAACACATAGGTTCGGGGCAGCAGTATATCTCTGGAACAGCCTCGAGGGTGGATTGAGGGAAAAACACATGGGGTAGGGACAACAGTATATATCTGAAACAGCATCGAAGGTGGATTGAGATTCCAACACATTCAGAATGCTCATGGCTGGTCCGATTGTCTCTGATCATCCCTCTCCTTACTGTTCCCGATAAACATTGACTCTCCTGTCCAGCAAAGATCAGTCGGCCTCAACCTGGAAGATCCTCAAAAACAGAGTCTTCCCTATTCCCTGAGGATGAGGATACCACACACCGCACAGCACTAAATGCAAAGGGTCTTCTTTGTTTCATTGTGGGACCCATTACATTAAAACTGTGCTAACCTCACATCAAATCACCACCTCTTTTCATAATTAAGGATATAATAATTATGAATAACCATAAACCATTCTGTCCTCCAAACCTGTCCCACATTCCCACTGATTCTTTCCAGTCAAATATGTATCAAATCCAGCCTCTGCTGCAACCTCAGAAAGTGAATACTTGACAGCATAACACTACATAAGCATGAACAAAAGGAGCAGGATGAGGCCATTCGGCCCATCGAGTCTGATATGCCATTCAATAATTTCTTGTATGTACCCCAAACTCATTCTCCTGCCTTCTACTTAGAATCCTTGTTCCCTTGATAAACCAAAAACGTGACGATTTGTGTCTTCATGACGCTAGCGCTTGTGTCTCTGTGTGTATGTGTGTGTGTATATATATATATATATTATATATATTATATACACACATATATGTGTGTGTGTGTGTGTGTTTGTGTGCGTGTGTATGTGTGTGTGTGTGTGTCCGTGTGTGTGTGTGTGTCCATGTGCTTGTTTTCTGTGTATTTGTGTGCCTACATCTGTGTAGCTGTGGATCAGCCTCTGTGTTTCTATTTGTGTTTTTGTCTATTTTTGTGCAACTGTATATGTCTCTGTGCATTGCAATGTGTGCATATGCCTTTCTCCTTATACGTGTTGGTCATGTTGGTATGCTGGGGTGTTTGCATTTTAGTGTCTGCATCTCTGTGCAGTGAGGTATCTGTTTTTGTTTGGGAGTGAATGGAAAAACGTTGGAACTGGCAGTGGGTTTAAAGTGAGAACTGAATGGTGCTCTTTACTCAGTTGATGGGAAGTGGATGTTTCAGAAGCTCCACATGAGCCACCTTGTTTCTGTCAGGCTCATGCCAGGTTCCTCCCCATATGGCGGGAGAAGGGGGTATGAGAGAACAGATATCAGGCACAGCACCACCCGGCTTGGCCCCTTCTGTCCCATTCCAGACAGTTTATTCTGGAACGGGTGAAAGGGAGAGAGGGAGGGAGAGTGGAAATGGGTGACCCTGCTGTTAGTGGTGGTGGATGTGGGGCTGGGGGGAATGGTGACGTGTCCGGATTGAGTCAGTCGACAGTTGTAAATCAATTTAGCATTATTAGTGTTGGGGGTATTGCGTAGGTGACAGAGAAAGTGAGGAAGAAAGTTGCTGAATTCAATAGTGAGGTTGGAAATGCCTGAGACTTATTTGGAAATAGAGTGTGAGCCTTGTTCGGGGGTCAGTGCTATAACACGTATACAGGGAGTGTGAAGGAGCTGATAGAATATGGTGACCCTTATCGTGACAGAGCAGGGAAGGTTATTGACGCTTGTCCTGTATCACAGCATCAAGGTGACTCTTGCAGAATGTCTTGTCCAAGTCTATCATCAATAACGCCACATACTACGTCCCTCAAGATTCAGTTTAAGGGAAGCTTACAAATAACAAGGAGAAGCAAACATTGGTGTGTTACATATACAGAAACTAAAACTGTTGCAGAAATTCTGAGCTTCATATGCTCTGAAAATTAGACATGCAAATATCATGGATACTGCCGTCTTATTGGATGGTCTCAACTGCATCTCAACTGCCTAAACTAAGTGACTGCTCATGTTGTGAAAAATAAATTCCCTAAATGTAATCAGGTTGGTTGAAGAGTATGTATTGAACCAAACTAGAGATCAAGTATTTTCGGATTTGTTGTTGTGTGGTCAGGAGGACAGATCAATGTCCTTGCTCTGAAGCAGCTTTGGAGGAGTAGTGACATTAATATGTTATATTTTACACGGCATCTGCGTACAATATCGAATGTCTGTACATTTTGGTCAAACATGATGGAAGCATGGAGCCGAGAGGGTCAAGTTTGTTCCAGTGAATTGGGAAAATACAAAATAACATTCAGTGGAAGATAAGCAATGGTTGTTAGAGTCATAGAGTCCTATAGGTCCTTCGGCTCAAACTGATCCATTCCGACCAAAATGTCAATTCACACTAACCCCATTTCCCAGCCTTTACCCTGTATCCTTCTCATCCATTTCTATCCTGTATTTGTCAAAATTCATTCTAAATGTTGAGAATGTAACCACCTTAACTACTTCTGCTGCTAGCTCATTCCATATGCGTATCACCCTGTGTGTAAAAATGTTGCTCCTCAGGTTCCCTTTTATTCTTACCCCTCTGAACTGATGCGCTCTAGTCCGTGATTGTCCAATCCCAGGAAGTAAAGGCTGAGTGCATTGACTCTATCCATGTCTGTCATGATCTTATACCCTTCAATAAGATCCTCTCCCCAGTCTCATACACGCAAAAGTAAAAAGTACTAGCTTTTCCAACCTCTCCCTATAACTCAGAGCCTTGAGTCCTTGGCAACATTCTTGTAAATTTGTTCTGCACTCATTCCAGTTGAATAACATCATTCCTATAGCAAAGTTAACAAAACTGAACATAACGCTATAAGTATGGCCTCATTAGTGCCCCGTATAACTTCGGCATAGCTCCCCAAATTCACTACTTAGTGCCCTGACTGATGAATGCCAGTGTGCCTAAAGTCTTCTTCATTGCTCTGTCTACCTCTGAATCAACTTTCAGAGAACCATGCACCTGAATTCCAAGGTTGCTCTGTTCCACTACATTCCTTAAGATCCAGCCATTCACCATAAAACTCCGATATTGATTTGAGTTTCTAAAATGCAAGAACTCACACTGATCTGCATTAAAATCCATTTACCATTTCTCGGCCCACTTCCCCAGCTGATCAAGGTACTCCTGTAAGTTCTGAAATTTCTAATAATCTTTGTCATTCTCCATGTAACCGCCTGTTTTATTGTCACCTTCAAAGTTACAATCATGCACGTACATTCTCATGTAAATTATAGATATATGTAATATATAGTGGTGCCAGCCTTGTCCCGGTGCATTCCATTAGTCCCAGGCCTCCAGTCTGACACGCATCCTTCCACTATTAATCTCTACTTCCTATCGGCAAGCCAATTTTGTATCCAATTTGGCAGGTCTTCCTCAATTTCATGCGATCTAACCTTCCAGAGCAGCGCACCATGTGGAAGCTTATTGAAGGCCTTACTTGAATCCATATAGATTACACATACCACCCTGACCTCCTCAAAGTTGCTGGTCAAAGAATTCGAACAAATGCGTGAGCTATGGTGTCCGATGTACAAAGCTGTGCTGACTTTGATGATAGACTTTTGCCAAACCGTTGATTTTCCTGTTCCTCGGATGCTGCTTGCTCTGCTGTGCTTTTCTAGCACGACTCTAATCTTGCAGCGAATCACACCCTGCCTTTCCTAATGCACGTATATCTTATCTCACAGAACCTTTTCAAGTAAGTTACCTGCTACAGATTTTAGGTTCAGTGGTCCATAGTTCCCAAGTTTTTCTTTTTAGCCCTTCTTGAGTAAGGGCACAGCATACGCAACCAGCCAGTCCTCCAGGAGCTCACGTGTTGGCCAGCGATGGTGCAACAATATCAGCCAAGGCTCCCACAATTCCTTCTCTGTCCTCCTGCAGTGTTCCTGAATATATCTGGTCAGGACCAGGAGATTTATAGAAATAATGAAAAGTCTGAATAATAAGTCTATTTATTTCAGGTATAAACACCAAAGAAAGGGAAAGTGACACAATAATGTTTAACATAACAAATTAGAAAACGTATTAATCATAGGAAGTGGCTTCGGAAGAATTTCAGTCATTGCGGAAACCTGAGAACGCTCAGAAATTCACGATCTAGAAACAAGGGCCATGAAATTGATAAGGAAATCAAAAACAGAACGTGAATGCTAACAAACAAGAACAAAAACACTGCATAAATCTACAATCTGTATTTCCAAGGAAACAAAGTAAAAGCAAGGTCAAATATGGAAATTTGTAACCGGGAGAGGAGAGTTTTTTGTGAAAAACAGGGAAATGGCCAAGAAAATAACAAGTTAATTTGCATCTGTCTGCATGGATGAATATCCACAAAATCACCCAGTAATACCCAGTGATCATGTAGGGCTTGTGCAACTGAAGACATAAAGTCAACTTATATCAGTAACAAGGTGGTATTTGAGAATGTAGCTGGATTGAGCATTGCTTAGTGTGACAGTCGTAATGTACTTCATATTAAAATATCTGACATAAATCAGCAATAGAAATATTAATTGCACTGTCGATGACTGTGTTTCATTTTCCTGTTCATTCTGGAATCCATTGTGGATAAATGGAATTTAGCAAACGTGGTCCAAGCACCATAGATTAATGGAAGGAATCCAAGAATCTATAAAGGAAAGAAGACATAGTTTGGAGAACTGCCGAACAATTAACTTGACATCTGCAAGTTGGAAATTGCTGGAATCTATTATACGGCATGTGATATTGGATATTTAGGAATGAACAGCAACAATGGAGAAAATCCATATGTATTTCTGACAGATGTGAAACTCGATGTGCTATTAGTTTTTTGACCCCATCAACCACCCTCTGAGAAAAGAAACAGGAAGTGACTTCGCCACAGGAAATAGCATCATCAACGCAAAGAAATCCAAACATATAAATGGAAAGCAGGAATTTTAAGGATTGTTTCGCATGAGGTCCACTGAAGATGTTACCTAGTAAGATAACGAAACGTCTGGAAAGGTAGCGTGCAAACCTACATCCATTGTGTAAAGTGTTGGTGACCCAATCTGAGAAAGAATATACTGACCACAAAAAAGTGCAATGGACATTGTCCAGATTAATCCCTCAGATGGCGAGATTGCATGATGAGGAAACTCGGCCTGTGTTCATTAGAGTTTGAAAGAATGAGAGGAGGGTCACAATGAAACTTGGAAACTTCACAAAACATATGCCACGTTGGAAATAAACAGGACTTTTCCCTGGCTGTCAGTTCCACATTCAAGGCAAATAATTGCAGTTTCAGAGACAGACCATTTAAGACCGCAATAAGGAGGAAATTCTTACTTGGTGGGAACTGGCCAAAACAGGGGCATAGAAACCTGCTGGTATGCCAAGATTAGGGAGAATTCCCCAGATATTCTGAAAGTGTGTCAAGCAGAAAAGAATAACAAAGGAACAGTTCGGAGTCATTCGTGACTTGCCAAGTTGCATCCTAATCACCTTACTGTTAGGAGACAGAGGGTAGTGGTTGAAGTCTGTTAGTGTGACTGAGACCGGTGTTCAATGGTGTATCACAGGGATCAGTGCTGTGTCCGGAATTATTTGTGATAGGGAGGTGTTGGTTTTGGACTTGGGTGGGCAAACTTAAAAATCACATAACACCAGGTGAAAGTCCAGCAGGTATATTCGGAGCCACGAGATTTCAGAGCGCATAACCACCTGATGAAGAAGCAGTGCTTCGAAGCTAGTGCCTCCGAATAAACCTGTTGGAGTACAACCTGATGTTGTGTCATCTTTAACCTGATTATTTTTGGTATTCATAAATGATGCAGCTGTGAATATAGACGGGGGTGACGGGAGTGCGACAACTCAGTTTGTGTTTGATGCAAAGTTTGGCCGGGTGGTTTGGCAGTGAGGAGGAAAGTCTTATGTTACAGGAAGAGACAGATGGAATGGTCAGATGGGTGGATCAATGGCAGATGGAATGTAACAGTGATGAATATTAAATGATGCACTTTGGAAGAAGGAACTGGACAGGGGAGAACTCAATGAATGGCAGCACACGAGGAAGCTCAGGGGCTGCTTCCCCACATATCCCAAATGTGACTAAACTGGTTAATGCACAATTTGAGAAAGCATAGGGGACAGTAAACATAACCTTTATTCATCAAGGCATAGATTATAATAGCTACGCGGAAGTTTGCATTTGCCAAGATGCAATACTGATTGTAGTTCTGGGAGCCACATTACAGGAAGGAACTGATTTTAGTGGAGGGGGTTCAGAGGAGGTTCACCAGGATGTTCGCTGGGATGGAGCATATTAGCTATGGAGAGAGGCTGGATAAGCTCGGGCTGTTTAGTTTGGAGGAGAGAAGGCTGATTGGGCCGAGATTCAGAAGGATAGGATTGCGAGGGACATGGGCAGGATGGATAGATAGCAGCTGTTCCTTTTAGTCAAAGGGCCAAGAACAATGGAGCACATTTTAAAGAGAAGGATTTGAGATGTGGAGAGGAATTAAGGATTGTTTTTCACTCAGAGGGTGCTGGGGTCAGGAATGCACTTCCTGAGAGAAGAATTGTCATGGTAACCTCACAACCATTAGAAAATACACGGTTGTGAGCTTGAAATGCCATAAGGTTCACGGCTATGGCCTTGTGTCGGAAAGTGGGGCTAATTAAGACCATGCTGTATTGTTGATGGGACAAAGTCTGTGCTTCTGTGTTTGTATGGCTGTGAAAGGTCAATCATTGAGTAGCTTAAGGTAGGAATTGATGGGTTTCTGAAGAGTATATTAACAAGGGTTTTAAGATTGAATTTGTTATATCTTCTGAAAATATGTCAATGCCAAAATTAAGGGGGAAAAAGGTGCAGCTTTCTTACAGTCTGTTACCAGAGAATTGAGGACAGGGAAAAGGCTGAACTGTTGACCAAATAGTTCAGTTATGTCTTCACATAAGAAAACAAAGAAAAAAGAAAACTTCCCATCAAAACTAGTGAACATTAGTCTGTTCAGAAAAAGGGAATAGAATGAAATTGGCAACTGAACAGTTTTAGAAGCAGTATTGGAACTGAAAGTAATGAGCACAGACAAAGTCAACAGAGATTGATAAAATGGGAATCGTGTTTGAGAAAGTGCCTTTATCATAATTATAGAGAAGCAATCAATGAAATATGAGTGCATTTTCAGAAAGATTTTTGATAAAGCCTATTATGCAAATTCAAATTCTATGGGACTGGGACTAATACAGTTTTAGAATGGGAGAACTGGCAGGAAGCAGAGAGTAGAAATAAAACAATGTATTTTTTTGAATGGAAGGTTTGGAGGATTTAGCAAAGGTTGGATTTTGGGACCCAGCTATTCCCAACACACATCATATATTTGATTGAGTGAATCAAATAAAATATTTTCAAGATTGCAGATGGCACTGACAATATCGGATTGTGAGTGGGTGAGCAGGATGTCAAAATGCTCCAAGGTGATTGAGACAAGTGGAGTGTCTGGGCAAATATGTGGCAGATGGAGAGCAATGGGGAGGGGAGGCATGGGATATGTGATATTGTGACCTTCGAAAAGGGATTTGTTTGAAAAATATTGGTGTATACAGGAACTTAAGCTGCATTTTTGTTTCCTTCTGTGCAGCCCTACAAGGTCAGTGTCGGATAATGAAATCTGAATCGAGAAGTCAATACTAGGAATGGCATTGGCACGCTGACCAGTGTACACAGGCCCAACTGTAACATTAAAAAGGATCTGGATCTCCCTGTACAACAGTTACTGAAATCAATATTGCAGGAGCAGAAAGCAGATAGGCAGATAAATCGTGTATTCAACTTCAGTTCAGGGGGATTTGAATACAGGAGTAAGGGAGTTTTACTGCAGCTGTACAGGGCCTTGATGAAACCCCGTCTCGACACTGTGCAGTATTATGTGCAGTTTTGGTCTTCTTACCTAATAAAGGACAAACCTGACATTGAGGCAGAGCAGCGAAGATGACCAGACTGATCGCTGTTGTGGGAGCAGAATCTGGGGCGGCTGGGCCTGAATTCCAAGGGCTTTAGACAAATGAATGGAGATATCAGTGAAATATATAACACTATGTCAGGACGAGACAGATTGGAAACAGGAATGACAATTCCCCTGGCTGGGACATCAAACAAGTGGCCACAGTATTAAGTACAGATAGGCCATTCTGCATTGAGATGAGAATAAATGTCTGCACTCAGAGACTGCTGAACCTGGGGAATTATCTCCCAGATCAGGCTGTAGAAACCAAGGCACTGAATATAAATACGTATTTCTGGAAACTAAAGGGATAGGGAGAGAGCAGGGTATTCTATGAAGATAAAGGATCAGATATCATTGCAGGTTGTTCTTCAATAACGTGGTAGCTGTGTTCCTGTACATCAGTGTCTTGCAGAAAATCATGTAATATTAATAATGTGGTCTCCGGGGAAAAGAGAATTGGCGAACTGCAAAATATCAGTAAAAAACAAAAAAATTTAGTCTAACACACTCACTAGCACAGTCGAATTCAACCTTTAAATCATATATTGTAATGAAATAGTGCTGTAAATGCAACATTTTCACAATACAGTCACTGTCTACATCCCTGTACCTTTCATCAAACTCTTCACCAGGAAGTGCGCAGGGCTGACTGACCAAGTGATGCCAACACGGAATTCCATTTCTCTTCAAGGTTCTCCCCCTTGTTTGAAATACAGTTCCTTCTGATTGGAGAGAACAATTCCCCGTTTCAGGCACAGGTTCAAGGCTTTGCAGAGCGGATTGCATTCCTGTTTTAGCTGAACATTCAGAGGGTGCATTTTTCAGACAGAGGATCCTGAACCTGGCTTTTGTTGTTGAGCTGGTGCCTGGCAAGGAAAGGTGTCACAGTGAGCTGGAGTTCACATTATAGAAAAAAGGTGCGCAATTCACGAATCGCATTGCAGTCAAATCGCGTTTAAAAAACACGAGTTATCAGAGAACTGCCTGTATATTGAACCGAGGAGCAAGATTGATGGACTGAAGGGACTAAAACAGTTCTTATTTTATATTTCACAATGTTTAAACATATTAATAGCTGTGGACACTGTGTTGAAAACTGCATTGTGGAGATTTTGTCCATGAACTAGAATGAGGGAGGCTCAGTGTGTTGAATAGCCTACTCCTTTCCCGATGTTTCCGTGCAGTCTGTGGGAAAGCTCTGGAAATGTTGTCACAAGCTCTCAGATGTTAGGAAGGAAGTCTCTGCAGGGTCAACAGAACTGTGATTCCCGTTCCCTTTTCTGATATCGAGGATGGTGTCGGATATTCTGTCTGGTTTTATCCTTTAAGATCTTGGAGTAGTGTGATACAATTGAGTGTCTTGCTTGGCCGTGTCAGGGACCATTAAAAAGTTTCTCACATGGCTCTGTGTCTGGAGTTATTTTTAGGCCAGGCCAAAAAGCACGGGAGATTCACTTCCTGCAAGTACGTTGGGGAAGGAGATCGATGTTCAGAATCAATACTGGATACAAGGTCACTGTTACCATCACCAGATGCTAGATCTTGATATTTTATTTTCTTTTTAAATTCCACCAGCTGCCCAGAGCATTATCCTGTATTGGATTAATAATCCAGTGACATTTCCACGACAGCACTATGTCCACATAGGAACTTATCGGAAACCACACTGAGCAGGTTATTTATGTGCTGCTTGACAGCTCTGTCAAAATGATCTCCGATCAATTTGATTATCGTGAAGGGACTGAGGGGTGTTAAATGGTCAGAACGTAATTATTCACATATTAGAGGACTGAATATAGTTGAGTAATTTTCCACATTGCCAGGGAGTTGTCAGAGTTGCAGCTGGAATGAATCCCTTCCCCAGGGACACGGCTTGTTGTGCAGCACAAGTCTTCAGTCCTATTGCAGGAACGGGGTCAGGGCGCATTGCCTTTGTCGTATCTACTGTGTTCAGCTATTTCTTCATGTCACAGGCAGCATATCGAATTGGTTGAACACTGCTATCTGTGATGCTGTGGACATCATGGCGAGGGTGAGGTGGATTATCCATTCAACACTGTGGATGATGCAGATACTACATCCTTGTCTTTTTCACTAATGTGCACGGCTGTTCCATTATTTAGGATGGGGATATTTCTGGTGTCCTCTCCTCCAGTAAGTTGTTTAGTAGTACACCGACATTTATGTCTGGATGTGGCAGCACTGCAGAGCTTATATCTGATCTGTTGGTCTTAGGATCATTTCGTCCTCTCTATCAGATGTTAGTTCTGCTGTTTGGAATGAAACCACTCAAGCACCATAGCTTTGATGGTTTGTCATCAGCTTTAAGTACACATTGTTCTGACGTTGGCATGTTCACCCACACTCGTCACTGAACCATCACTCGGCTTGGTGGTAATTGGAAACTGATGGAATATCCTGGGGGAAATGTTGCAGATTATGATTGAATACAATCCTTCTTCTGTTGCTGCTATTGTCTACAGCATGACATGCAAACCCAGTTTGAGCTGCAATATCTGCAATTCAATTTTACTCTCTGTCCCGCAGTTAACATCGAGATCCATGCACAGATCAGCCGTGTACTCAGTGACCACACCTGGTTTCTGATGCGGTAATACTTCCATTTTCATTTTCCCATTCTGCTGAGGGCTCTCCTTGGTGTCATGCTTCCAATTTGTTACATGATTCAAACTCTTTAACATAATCATCTGAATCTTTTCCTTGCTCGTTGTACCATCTTCTGCGTATGCATTGAATGTGTGTCCCTCTGGTTTTCACCCTAACCATGATTAAGAACTCTGTGGTGTCAGTGATGCCAGCCTTATGCAGTTTCTGAGCGAATGAATGTGTGCACTTTGCATTATCGTTCAGTTCCCAGTGCACGGCGCTCTGTGTTGGATAAGGCATTTGAGCAGCTTTCACACGTGTCATTGGAAATTGTTCAAAAACAAATTGCTGAAGAAACAAAGCAGGTCTGCGGGCATATTCTGTAGTGAATGTAGAATTAATCTTTCGGGTCCAGTGACACTCTACAAAGCTCGCAGCTTCTCCAGCAATTTTTGTATTTATTTCCAGCATCTATAGTTATTTGTTTAATTGAAAATTTGTGCTGTGCCTATTCGTTTCTGAAGAAACTCAGCAGATCTGGCAGAATCTGCAGAGACAGAGAAACAGAGTTAGCGTTACAACTCCAATGTGACTTGTTCAGAACTGAAAAGAATTGGAAACTGGTCTTTTGAATCCCTTGCCAGAGATGGGGGTTGGGTGACTTGGAAAAGAGGGTGTGGAAAATGATAAACGGGCTATTAACACTGGTGAAAGAGAAGATGATGCAAAATGGGTTTAAATTAAGGTGTGAATGGGGGAAAGGGGGTTCTCTCTAACTGAGTGTAAGATAATGAAGACACAACTACACAAGGAGGAAGAATGTTGATCTTCTGGTGTTAAATAAATCTAGATCTTTCCGTTTTCACAGTATACATCATGTATACACACTATGGAATACAGGTGCTTGACCTCTTATTGGCACTAGTAAGAGTTTCATGTAACATGGAGCAAAACTAACAGTATGAAGTTTAGGCTGTTTTTTACACTTGTCATTTTTAATATTCTTTCAAATTTGCAGTGCTTATCGTTAAACGTTTGATCTTGAAGTTAGTATCAGATGGAATGTACGAGGTTGAGGGGTGGCAGTCTAGAAATTTATAATATCATGGGAGGCGTGGATAGAGTGAATAGCGAAGGTCTTTTCTGCAGGATCGGGGAGTTCAAACACTGATGCATAGCTCTAAGGTGAAAGGGAGGAAACTTGAAAGGGACATTTTTTTTACACAGAGGGAATGTATGTATGTATGTATGGAAGGAGCTGACAGAGGAACAGTGGTAGATACAAGTATAGCTAAAGTATTTCAAAGACATTTGGACAAACATAAGAATGGGAAACGTTTAGAGGCTTATGGGTCAAGTGCAAGTAGATGGGATTAGTTTAATTTAGAAAAACTGGTCAGCATGGACAACTTAGACCAAATGGTTTATTTGTGCACGATATGACTGTATGATTCTAGAAAGCAAGGAAAATGTACGAAAACATATGATGTAATAAATTGGCAAGAAATTTAAAAACAAACATCATGAGCTTTTCCGTCGACATATAAAATGCTAGAAGATGTGTGTGTGTGTGTGAGCTGAATCAGAAGTGAACTGAGGAAAGTACATTGAGGCCAATAGGAGGGTGTGACTGGAGAACTGGCCATAGGGAACAGGCAGTAATTTACACCAGTATTTTAAATCACTCCTCATGGGGAAAGTACTGTAAGCATATCAATGCTTTAAAGAAAGTGGTAATAGGAGGGAGGGTCTTGAACTGTCTCTAACAAAAGGAACAAGGTATTTTTTTCTAACAGACAAGAATAAGGGTAGGCAGGTCAGCAGTATTTCATAGTTAATTTCAAAAGAAGTGGTCACAGAGTGACTAGCCGGACTGCGTGAAACATTCCATGAATCTAAGGATTATAGGAGTGTTCCAGCGAAACTGGAGAACTTCCAATGTGGCACCAGTCTTCAAGAAATGAATGAGACAGCAAGTGAGAACCATTTAGCCTAAGCATTATTGCTGGGAATCTGCTAGAGCTTGTTATTAAGCAAGTAATTGCAGGGCATTTAGAAAAGCTTAATGCAGAGTTGGCATGGTTTTGTGAAGGGGAAACTATTTTTGTTCTGTAAAATCATACAAGTTCGTTATTGGAGATCCCTAAGAATGTCAAGATTAGAGTCATGCTAGAAAAGCCCAGCATGTCAGGCAGCATCCCCGGAGAAGGAAAATCGATGTTTCGGGCAGGAGCCCTACATGAAGAATCCCTGAGAAAGTGACAACTAGATTTGATAAAGGGAACTGGTCAGCAAAAGGTTTTCCAGAGATTATTCGTAAGGTATCACAAAATAAACGTTCTGACACAAGACAGGGGCTCGTAGTGTGAAGAATAATATATTGGCATGCGATGATGGTTGCTTAACACAGAGAAATCTTAGAGTTAGGATTAAGGGATTTTTATGAAAAAAGACGTATCAACTGGGTTACCACAAATATCAGTCCCGATGGCATCAGTTCTTTACAATCTACACTGATAGCCTGACGACGGGAGCTGAGTGCAATATACATCCGAGTTTGTGAATGACACTGGGAACCAAAATGCAGGCAGCTATTTAATGAAGATGGCTCCCAAAAATGGAGCAGTACAAAGGGATTGGAGTCTTCCTGTGTATGAAACGTAACGTCAACATGCTGATGCAGCAAGTAACTAGTTTGGTTCATGAGGCAGCTTCCTGTGACGGGAGGGTTGAATTATTGAACACATTTAAAATGGTGAGGTGATTATTCATTGTGATTGAAATGAATGAGGGTGATATTACTGAAATATGCAAAATACAGAGGGGGCATGACTAGGTAGATGCTGAGAAGGTGTTTCCCCTGATTCTCGAACTCAAGTCGGTAGATACTGAATAAGGAACATCGATTTCAATTTGAGGTGAAAAATGATGTATTCTCTCAGAAGGTCGTGAATGTCTGGGAGTCCCTAACCCAGAGAATTGGGTAGGAAAGTGGAGTTGAGCCCGGAAGTAGATCAGCCATGTTCTTATTGAATAGAGTTCAGGCTTGAGGGGTCGAACAGCCTATTCATGTTCCTACTTCTTACGATTTTATGTTATGCTTTTGGAAAGTAATTGGTTATTTTCCTGGAAGTCGTGTTGTACAATGTTGCATTCGGGAGAGGAGAAAATTGGCCTGAGTTAACCCTGGATGGGATATGGGAACTGCATTCATAGCAATTCCAGAGCAGAAGTTACAGAGTGGGGAAGCCTGGAAAAAAGAATTGCGGCTGGGGGTCACTTCCTGACCAAGCATGGAATTTCCAAGTGCATTTCCGGAACTACGCCTAACCATTGGCGTGGCCTCAATCTGCCTGTGTGTAGCAGGTCTGAAGAGTTAAATGGAACATCAGAAAATAGGGTTGAGGGACACGGTGGGTCAATAAGCCCTTTGACACCACTCCACCAGTAAATAAGGTCATGGGTCATCTCATTGTGGTCCCAGCTGCACTTTTCTCTCCATGCACCATTATCCCTGATTCACCTGTCTATGGAAAATCAGATAAAGCCAGCCTCGATATAATATAAACATTCAGCCAACCCAAACTTCTGGGAAATGGAATTCCAACTTTCTGAATTTTTCCTCACTCCGTTTCTGACTGAGGTTGGAGGGTGTCACTGCTTCCTTTTCTAGTCCCACTCCTCCACTGCTCACAACAAATTTTAAATGTAACCATGTTGGTGATATGACCGATGATAAACGTCTCAGACTGGGTCAGGTTTAGTGATAGGAAGAAGTCAGGCAGATTTCTTTTGTCAACCGCATGTAACTAGTAGGGCTAACGGAGCAGCATGTTAGATTTGTGGTTAACACTGCTGCCTCATATCAGCAAGGAGCTGAGCTCAATTCCAACCTAGTCCGAAACACTATGTGGAGTTTGAACATTCTTCCCGTGTCTGAGTGGGTTTCTTCCCAATTCACCAGTTTCCTCCCACAGTTCAAAGATATACAGCTTAGTTTGATTGGCCATGCTGAATTACCCAGAGTGAGCAAGGATATGTAGGTTAAGTGGATTAGTCATGGGAAGTGCAGGGTTACATGGATAGGGTAGGGGGACAGGTCTGTGTGGGATACTGTTCAGTGGGTTGGTGTGGACTCGATGAGTCGAATGTCCTGCTTCCACACTGTAGTGGTTCAATGACAACGGCATCAAGTTTGGGCTATACAAACTCCCAGTCAGGATTTATCTGATCCACTCGCCTCATTTCAATAAGATCAGCTCTCATTCCAAGGGTAACCTGTTAAAATCCCCATAATATCAACACTTCATACATGGAATAAATTAAGTGAAGCACTACTGAACTGCTTCCAGTGTTACTATATCCTTTCTCAGAAGAATGCAAAAATAAAACTAATGTCACACTGATGATTCCGTTTATTTTTGTTTTCTCAGAGTGTAGCGAACCTTTGGAACACTCTTCCATGCAGACTATTCGAGGCAGAGATATTGAATATATTTGAGGCAAGGTTCACGAATCACAAAGGAGTCAAGGATTATCGAGGAGTGGGCAGCAATGTACAGTGTTGGGGAAAATGTAGACAGTGGTACCGAATGACATGGCTCCAGAATATCCAGGAATTAAAGGAAATGTTAACATCGATAAAGTTTTAAGGGGGAAACAAGATGGCAGCGATCTGAAAGGTCTGCTTTGCAGATCTCTGCATCACAGTAATGCTGTAGCCCACCCCACCACAGTCATTAACTTACAATTCAACACGAAAAGAGCTATAGAATCCTTTACTAATCCCGTTTTGTAAAGTAGAAATGAAAAAAACATAGTGACGGTTCGAGTAACTCCCAACACGCAGCGCACCCACCAGAAGCTTTCAGCTTACCCCTCTGCTCGTTCAATGGACCCAGTTACTCACCAGGCCTTGGTTACCGAGTTCACCAAGTTACCTGAAATGATTGAAGCCAAGACTGAAATAAAATTCAGCAGGAGGATAGAACCATTCTCTGCACTGCTCCAAAAACATAAGCAGCAACTTGAAAACCTTGGAAACAGAACGGATGAGGTCGAGCGCCAAACTGCAGGGGCAGAGACTGTGATCGATTCCTGTTAGGAGCGGATCCTCATCTTTGAAAATCAGGTCTGTACCTTAAATGAACAAGATGACGAACTCGAGAACAGGGGCAGGATGAATAATATTCATATCATCGGTCTGCTGGACCCGATAAAGGTGATCAGCCAGTGAGTTTTTATTTTCGAGAACTGGCTGCAGTGATTCCTTCACTTCGAAGCTGAAGAGGGACGGGTGAAGAGTGAGACAGTTCATCGGGTTACGGTGCGCAGGTCAGGTTCATACCAACGCCCTCACTCTGTCCTTGTGCGATTACATAGTTGCAGGGACAAACAAAGACTTATGGAAGCTTCCAGAACAAAGGGAAAAGACCCGACGAGGGCTCCAGCATTATGTTCTTCCATGTCTTTTCAGTGGCAGTGATTCATAAAAGGAAATCTTTTGATGATATCAAGAGAAGGTTAAGGAACTTGAGATTCAGTATTCCTTAATGAACTCAGTGGTGCTCCCTTTGTTTTCAATAGATCCACGCACTGGTGAATCTTTCAACAGGTCCACTGACTTTCCAGAGGATGTGAAAACTTTGTGGAAACTTTAAATTAGGCTGGATGCTTTAATGGAAAGCGATAACCTTGTTTTTTTTATTTTTTAAAAGAAAGTTTGTTGAATGTTTCTGGTATTAAGCAGTGTTAAATTATAGTCGGGGATGTGTAGAGTACACACTTTTAACTTCTTCATTCGTATTACTATTCTTTTTTCTCTTGCTTAGTTTGTGTGTCAGGTTTGGTTCAAACTGGAGGGAGTTATGAAGGTGATCGTGATGACTGAATGCCTACCTAAGGGCAGTTCAATCCCGATGTTTGTGATTAATTGCCCTGGATGCAGTATTGATAATGGGGCAGAAGATAAAGATTTGTGGCGTGGAAATGCCCCCAGTCGGCGGGGGGTAAATGCCCCTCCTGAGTGCCATTAGCACTTTGTATCCTTTTTTTGTTTTTGCATGTATTTAGTTTTGGAACGTTTTGAGAGCTTCTTAGTTGTAATAGCTTTGGTTTGTATGTCTTTGTAGGCTCTATGATCCTTTTTTCTTTGGTGCTCAGCGATTTGTACTTCGAGTTCTTCCTCTCTGGATTTCAAATATTGTTTCATTGTGTAATGGCTAATGCCGTGCTTAAATGGTGCATCTGGAACATTTAGGGGAGCCATTCGCCAGTTAAGAGAGAAAAGGTACTTTCTCGCCTTAAAAAGGAGAGGGTGGATATTGGCGTATTGCAGGAGATGCACTTTGATGACAAGGAACATTTGACATTACAGCAAGGTTGGTTTCATCGGTTTTATTTCTTGTCTTTTAATAATAGGAATAGGGGAAAAGCCATACGGATGAGGAAGAATCTTTCATTTAAATTACTAGATTGTATTAGACACCCACGGGAATATCATAACCCTCAAAGATATATGGGGAAGAAAGCGATATTTTGAATGTTTATTGCCCCCTGACTCACTGCCTTAAATTCATGATAGAAGCATTTTCCAAACTAAGTAATCTTTATTCGCAGCACATTATTGTAGGAGGAGATTTCAATTGTCTTTTGTACCCACGGTGGACAGCATGCCCAAAGGCCCCCAGCACCATCTTTCCAATCTAAGCAAATAGTGGACTGTTGTGTGGAACTGGGGCTGGTGGATGTATGGAGACAGATCCACCTCATAGATAGGGATTTTACTTTCTTCTTTAACCCGCAGAAATGCCACGTTAGGGTTGATCTCCTCACCTTGCAGCAATCTTTGATTCAGTCTTGTTCTGTACAATTGGGAATATTACCATTTATGACCATGCATATTGGTTAAGATTAAGGACAATATAGCAGGTACGAAACACTGGCGAATGGATCCCTTTATTCTTAAGGATAGTAAGTAGATTCAGTATTTCTGTAATTAATTCAGATCTTTCTTAGCCATTAATTCAGATTCAACCAGTAACCCATCCATTCTATGGGAAATTGCTAAGGCTTATGCCAAAGGAATAATTATTCCTAAGGATGCAGCAGAAGGGGGAGCAGGAACGCTTGCTCCAGGCACGTTTGAAGGCAGCCGAGAGGGCATACTGTGATAGACCCTCGGTGGCTAGGCTGCAGAGAATCACAACGCTTCGGTCTGCATTGAATTCCATGCTCACACAGACAGCCAAGAGGGAACTTACTTCTGCAAAACAAAGACTCTTTGAGCATGGTGATAAGCCGGGCGAGTATTTAGCCGACCTTGCGAGGAAAAAGAGAGGCCCACAGCCATTACCTTAATTTGGGAAGGTACTGGAACCCTTACCTGCGATCCCATAAAGATTAAAGCATTATTTTGGAGATTTTTCTCCGAAATATATCAGACTGAGCATTATGAGGATAGATGGACAAAAAATAATCTTTCTTGAAGAATTTGGATCTTCCAGGGATGACCCCCAAATAAGTGTCTTGCCTTAATGCACCATTGTCAGTGCTGGAGGGTGAAAAGCTGCCACCGGGCGGAAAGGCGCCCGGTCCTGACGGATGTCCACGTCAATTTTATGAGGAATTTATAAACCTATTGTCAGGGTCGATGCTTACCATTTTAGTCACTCACACAGTCATGACTGCCTCCCACCATCCTTAAGAGAGGCTCATATTTCTCTTATTCTTAAGAAAAGGAAGACACCGAAAGATTGTGCTTCCATAGGCCCACCTCACTTCTAAATGGTGATTTTAAAATTCTGTCTGAGTCCCTTATATTAAGGATGGAAACTATTTATCGTTCCATTGACAAAGTGTACCAAACCGGCTTATAAAAGGCTGCAGATATTCCAACAATGTTAGATCACTCAATATGATCCAAGTGTGTCAACAGCAAATTATAAAGGTAATAATGATCTCTTTAGATACAGAGAAGGTGTTTGCTTGGGTTGAATAGCTGTATCTCTTCTATACGTTAGAATGATTTACCTAGGCAAAGTTTTTGTAAAGTGGGTGAGGGTCCTTGAAAGTGATCCTCTGTGTGCGATCCTGTAAAAGTAATATGTCTAGCGGCAGTCGACGAGGTTATCCCCTTTCACCAGTGTTGTTTACGTTGGTGATTAAGCCACTGACGAAGGCCATTTGCAGGGACCCCAACATATCTGCCCCAGAAGTGGGATGGAAGTCACGTAAGATTACATTGTCTGCAGATGGCAGTCTTAAATTTTTGTTAAATCCCACAGTTTTGGTACCTCACCTCATGCAATGCATACGTTAGTTTGATGCCTTTTTCGGATACACCATTGACTTTACAACGTCGGGGGCCATGTCTATGGGCGAACTCAGGGAAATAACGGATGCTGTGCGAGAATCCTGATTTCCTTTTCAATGGTCCCAGGGGGTAATGAGGATGTTCCCTATTTAGGTGTATTCGTTAATGCTATATTTGAACTTATATTTAACGTGGGATTTGTCCATTTGCTTGACAAGTTTAGACAAGACCTTCGAATATGGGAGCACTTCCTGGCTAGGTCAGATTTCTTATTAACATGATTTCCCTTCCTTGTTTGCTATACCCCGTGAGAATGCTTTCTTTGATGTTTCCCAGGAAGACATTTAGGAGACTAAATGGATGATGTAGCTCTTTGGTTTGTCACCATAAGCGACCACCATAAGTTAACCAAATTACAACGAGACCACAGTTTGAGGGGAGTAAATCTCCCGAATATTAAAAGCTATCAAAAAAGCTCTTCTTTACCCGATGTTCGTGAGGCCTCAGCGTCAATATGGTTATATATTGAAGCTTCTCAGGCAAAGTGCTGTTATTAGTCTGCTATTCATCGACAAAATGAGGACTTTTATGGAGTATTGCCATTTCCCAATCAGTATCAATAATTTTAAAGTAGGGAGGGCAATGAGTTCGATTTAGGGCAATACAGCAAAACCTCATTTTTTACCCCAAAACGTGGTGTACCTTGTTTCCGACGGGGGATACTGGATTCCATGTTTAAACTGTGGGCAACTCGTGGGTGTATCTTGCTTTGATGATTAATCTGAGGGACAAGCAAGGATGTCCTTTGATCAAATAAGTCGTAACAATAGACTACCGAGTAGAGATCTCTTCTGTTTTTTTTATCAGACCAGAGATGTTATTCCAAAGAGAACCACGCTTTTAACAGAACCGTACAGATCTGATACAGAGAAGAGGGTGCTTAGTGCTAAGAACACACTCTCTGTCAGTACACTTTGTCATTTGTTGGACAGTGGCCCCTCAGACGAGACTTTGTGGCTTTCTGAGGTCTGCAAAGAGAGTTGGGAGTTCAGGTCACTTCGGACAGAGGGGACGACATTTGTGAAAATGCAAGAAGTATTTCGACCTGTAAGAATACTATCGCCATGGAGTTGAAGATTCTTCACAGAGTCTATCTGGCCGCAGATCCTCTCTGAAACTTCAAGATGGGAGTATGTCTTAAATACCGAATGACTATGGGCACTCTTACTCATTGCTTGTCGAACTTCCACCAGCGCTATAAGAGCGGTGTGTTCGGTGGGATGGAGAGGATCTTGGGGACGGAATTGAAGATGGCTCAGGTTTCCCTTTTCCTGGGCCTGCACAGCCTACCTTACTCAGGTATGTATAGGAAAAACTACTTCAATACCTTCACTCCCTGTGTTTACAAAAATGTTATGTTGTGTTAGGTGTCTGAAAAGCCCTGGGTCTATTGCGTTGTCGTATCCTAGTCGTGGAGCATAGCCCTTTGGAATTTTTTAAAGGTATGTTGCACCTGAAAATAGAGGATTTTTACAAGACATGACAGCCCTTTTTGAATTACCAAGATACAGGCTGATCTGCCACACTAATAAGGACTTTTATATAGCTATGACGAACTTGACTAATGAATGCAATGTCCAGAGAGGCAGCAATACGAACAAATGAACGTATATTAGTTAATGCTCTTAAGGTTGAGAGTTATAGTTTTGTTGCACTGAGTTCTACTATTCTTTTTTAAAAAATTTTCTTCAGTCCATTGATTTTCCTTGTTTTTATTTTTATCTAAATGCACATAAGTGCAATTGTGTTCATTTGCATTGCTTTTTGAGTTGGGTATTATTGGTTCATTGAGCATTAAAACGAGTTTCTCTGAATAAAAATATTTTTGACAAAAATAAAATGTTAACATGGACAGAATAGAGTACCAAAGGACGATTTTATCATTAGTGAGACCACAAATTATGGTTCATGTTAAGGGTCATCACACCTTGGGTGAAAGGATGATGTTGAGAGGGCGTCCCCATCGTGGCAACCTCTGTCTGTGTGGGAAATTGAACTTGCACTGTTGGCTTTGCTCTGCATCACAAGCCAACCATCCAGCCAACAGATTGCAGGACTGTGTAACTGCTTTGATAGAAATAGCCAAAGTCAAAGTAAAATATAAACTCTGATAAGAAGGGAGACAAAAGGTACAATTCAGATAACGGTCAAGATAATGGCTGACGAAAAATACAGTCTCTGCTGGAAATTATATTTATAACGAGACAGTTGATTGGATGCTATTTTTAGTTGAATGTAAAAAGGTGACTCAAGCGAAATAACCAGCATTACTAATTGTGATTAGATATCGATAACTAGAAAATATGAGTACATTTTTGATTGGTCTGTGTGAAGCATCCTTACCATTGTATGAAAGTAAAAAAGCTGATGGAACATATTTTTGGAGGGTTGGACTCCAAGGGAAATTCCTGCCGAACACGTGCTTGAAGAAACCAAGATTAGAAAGTACAGCACATTTGACGGGCTGAATGGACTCATTATAGATTTTAATTGCATGTGATAAAAAAACGCTCTGTTCATTCACCTAATGTTTTACACACTGGGGCACTGCCATTTTACTGAAACTGGGAACTATTTGAAACATTATCTGGAACATTCCATAATCAGCATTCTCCAAGGCATACTACAATCTGTGGGGATATTACAAAGGCAAGAGACACGGGGGTGAGGGGGGCGGGCTGCTGCATGCAGGAGTGAGAGAAGCGGAGCATGAGCCTTGTTCGGGTGTTGGTGCTGGACGAGACATACATTCAGTGTGAGGGACCAGAGAGCATACATTGACCCTTATGCTCACAGAGTGGGGAATGTCATCGATGTTTTTCCTGTATTGCTGGACATTGCTACAGATCGCAGATACTGTACTGAGCTGGGTGATGAGTTCAGATCATGCTCGGTGGGTCTGGTGGTGTGGCCCACTCTGGGAAGAGACGTACTAACCCATTCACCAGGATATCTGTGACCCAGTTGACAAACCGTGTTGTAATTGACACTTATCTGCTGTACTCTGGGTAAACTGTACATGGCAGCTCCAAATTGAGGAAAGCTCAATCGAATCCCCATTGTCCTTTTAAAGATGCCACCAGTGCCAGGGATCACAGAATATCCAGGGGCATCCGGGCGATGGTGCGTACCTCCAACTATGATGGGTTGGAGAATCGGGCTGGCATTGAATATGAGGGACACCATGGGGTAGGGTGGGTAGTTAATGAGGTGAGTTCGATACGATAGCACCAGCAAACTAGCTCAGCCTCGTGCAGACAACCCCCATGTCACAGTCAATGAAAATCACTCAAAGATAAATTATTGTTAGATTCAGACGGATGAGTTGAGGTCTCTGCTGACCCTATTCACATTTACAGAGCTGCAGAACAAATCCTCATCCAAAACTCTCCATCATCTGAACTCACATCTATATTCTGTTCACCATCATTCCTGGTAATTGGGGCTTATTTTCCCGGATGCTATCGAAATGTCTATATCACAGCATTCTGAAACCTGTGAACATACCTTTCCATGATATCGTTGCTCAATCTCACCGGCTCTGTCTATACCCAAACCCACTTTTATTTGCAGTCATGCACGGAGACAGGCCCTTCAGCCAAAACTGATCCATACCAACAAAAATGTCCGTCAACATTCACCCCATTTCCCTGCACTTGGCCCATAACCTTCTCTACATATTTTTTCGAAAAAAGTGCAGCGAGGTTTTGTGACATCAAGAAAGGCCCCGGGAAAGATCTTGCTGAATCTACCATTCATCACACCCCTGCAATCAGTTTACAAATAAACAATTTGACTGGAGGTTATAAACAAGAAGTACAAGCAAACACTGGTGGGAGATGTGTATGCTGCAGGGAAAAAATGTGTACGTTCTAAACAGGAATTAAGATATACCAGTGTTTGCAGGCAAAACTCGACCGGTCTGTTACCATTTAAAGGAAGAAAGTCGAACATTTGGCCCTCGATTATCACAGCAGGTCAGGGCGCATTCAAGGAGCAGGAAAGTCGATGTTTCGGTCATAAGCTCTTCATCAGGAATTCATTTCAGAATTCACTTCTTCCTAATCCTCTGTAGGAAGAGAATGAGTCAACATTTTTACTTTGGGGATTCTTCATCAGAACAGTTTGGGTTTTCGATCTCCAGTATATGCAGCTCTTTGTTTTATTTTATATAATCAATTATCTTGCATGCTGCAGTATTAATGGACAACTTGATCTGGGAAGAAGGGGAAGGGGTGAGGGCAGAAGAGCAGGCAATGTGTCAGTCACAGCTTAAGGCCCTGTCATTCAGAATGCGAATCCTGGGTGGAGATAAAGGAGGGCTTGTTGGAAGCACTGCACTGGAATTTGACATCATTTGAACAGATGTGGCAGATCTAGAGAAATTGGGAGCATACAGTTTCTCTCACAACTGGTCATTGAGTGCCACAGTGGCTAGCAATACTGCCTTACAGCACCAATGACCTCGGTTTGATTCCACTCTTTGGTGACTCTATGTGCGGTGTTTGCTCCTTCTACCTGTGTGTGCGTGAGTTGCCTATGGGCGTTTGGTTTTCCTCTCACAGCCCAAAAATGTACAGGTTAGTTTCAGTGACCTCACTAAATTGATCCGCAGTATCCAGCGATGTGCAGATTCGGCAGATTGTCTATGGGAAATGTTGAGTTACCGGGGTAACGCATGAGTGTTTTGGTCAGCACGTTATCTGGAGGGTCAGTGTGGACTCGCTGGGCCAAATCGCCTGGCTCCACACTGCAGGGATTCTATAATTTCTATGTAGCTGTCTGTGTTTGAAAACATTTCCCAGGATCCTATCTATAAGTGCGAACACAATTTGCCTCAACAAAATGCTACACCTTCCGTTCGTCTAACATGAAATCCATCAGCAACTCTTTGGCCATTTAGCACATCTGATAAGGGCCCTGTTTTACTCTGAGTTAACCATCTTCACTGTCCACTACCTCACCAATTTTAGTGTTATCTGCAAACTCACTAACCATTCCTGTTGTATTCATATCCAACTCATTTATATGAGATGACAAAATGCATTAGAACCTTATGGCACACTGCGGGTCACAGGCCTCCAGTCCAAAAAACACAGCGCACAAACATTACCTTCTTCTATTGCCTTCGACCAATTACCTCCAACTCTCCCTGTATTCCATTG
The DNA here is from genome assembly GCF_020745735.1 of Hemiscyllium ocellatum. Taxonomy (NCBI): domain Eukaryota; kingdom Metazoa; phylum Chordata; class Chondrichthyes; order Orectolobiformes; family Hemiscylliidae; genus Hemiscyllium; species Hemiscyllium ocellatum. The sequence continues at coordinate 29,023,252 of NC_083447.1, read as the reverse complement.
ATCTCACCATGCTAGCCAGGTTGCCATGCGGAACCTTTTTGAATGCCTTACTAAAGTCAATATTATAGTCCACAGTTCTATTTCTGTGCCTTCATCAATCTTATTCGTCACTTCTTCAAAACGCTAAATCAAATTAGTGAGGCACGATTTCCCATATGCAAAGTCATGTTGACTATCGCTAATCTGAATTTACATTTCCAAACAAGTGAATGCTGTCCCTCTGAATCCTCTCCAACAAGTTTCCCACCAATGACATCCATCCCACTTGTCTACAGTTTCCTGGTTTTTCCTTCCGAACTGTCCTTAAACAATGACACAAAATTCCCTGTGACTGTCCATGATACAAGTATCTCAGCCAGAGTCCGAACAATTGCTTCCCTAGCTTCCCAATACATTCTGGGGTACACCTGATCAGTTCGTGGATCATAGAGCATTGCAGCACAATACAGGCCCTTGAGCTGTTGATGTACCGGCATTTTATCCTACTCTAAGGTCAGACTAACTTTCATGCCCAAAATTGTACGAAAATCCATGTGCCCACACAAGAGTTACTTAAAAGGTCAGAGGGAGTTATCCACCTTTATGCATTTTAAAATATCCAGCTTCTCATCTTCTGTAATATGGACAATTTTCAAGGTATCACCATTCATTTCCCCAAGTTCTCAACCTTCCATATCCTTCTCTCCGATAAATACTGATGCAAAATATTTATTTAGTATCTTACTGATCTCCTGTAGTTTCACACATTGGTCAGTTGCTGATATTTAAGGGGTCCCGTTCTCTCCCGAGTTACTCTTTTGACCTTAATGGATTTGCATTATCTCTTTGGATTATTCCTTACCATATTTTCGAACGATATCTTATGTCCCCATTTTGCCCTCCTGATTTCCCTCTTGGGTATTAGCCTACAGACGCTAGACTATCTAACTCATTTGTGAAGCCTCCCACTTTCTTGCCAATAGCTTCTCCGAAGCAGATTTTCAAAGTGCCAACATAAAACGTTCAAAGTTGGCCTGACTCAACTTAAAACTTTAAAATTTATATTCGATGTATTATTCTCCATAAGTATTTTACAACAAATGGATACTGCATAACAGGCTCAAGAAGCAGAATGCCCTCCTCCTGTCCCTCTGTAACAGACTTGAGAGGCTGAATGGCCTCCCCCTCTCCCTTTGTAACATGGTCATGGTGACAGAATGACTTATATCTGTTCCTGCACAGCAGTCTCGAAGCTCTGAATGATGTCCCAAGGTTATGGAAGAATTTGACAACAGTGCACATAAAACCAGGAGCAACATAACACAAAGTCAATGGGCAATAAACATATACACTGGTTTATTGTCTCTGAAAATTAGCCCAACAGTCATCTTATGCAGCTGGTCTGTTATTTTTCCACTGTTCTCTGTTATAAACAATACGTAATGTACACAGTCCTGCAGTGTTCTTGCTCTACTGCCATATACACGGAAGAAACAATAAGAAGATTGAAAGATTAATGGTCCATCCCTGAGCAATGCCCATCCATTCCACCCACACCGAGTAAATGTTCCCTTTTATTGGGACATGAAAAGTGATGTCAGGAAGGGGTTAACTGAACCTGTTTGTTCAGTGCCTGTAGTTAATGTTAGTCTGCATGGGTTGCAATTACCCCAGTGGACGGTTTCCATCTTTTAATTATAAGTGGGCTCCGTTCAATATGTTATCCCACGGTATGGTGGGTGCATCACCAACAGTGTTAACAGGAATCAACAGCTCCAGAGAGACAGGTGGGAGAGATCAGATTCTGAGAACAAGCGTCTGGAATGTTTCAACAATGAATCTGAATCCGACAACATTAAACTGGAATGTTACTGTCATAGATCAAAATCTGAGAACATTTGACTGGAATATCCTAAGAATGGACAGGAGTTTAAACTGGGATGTTTGGTATCTTTCTAAATATTATGACTGAAAGTCATTATCGTGGCTGATAAAATATGCATTTTATAATATACAATTTTTTTAGTATCCAATCCTGGCTTTCGTTGGTGTACTTGGTAAGTCTCTCTGTTCAGTCGTTAATTGTATAAATTATGTTTTACAGTAATACTGTTCTTTCATTCACTCTATCCTCGTTACCACTGTCATTGTTCCTGCTAAGACTCTGAATTCAGATATTCACTTGACAAACCACTACTAAATTGTTAAATCGCTCTCTCTCTCTCCTTGCTTCTGGCAGTGTTACTCATGGGTTGCTATGTTGACTTGCTCAGTTTCAGCTGTGAACTATGATCCGTTGTATCACTGCACTTGCTATGTGAATATTGAAAGCATTGAGGTCACTATCTTTTGTTCTGGTTACAAACCGCATTTCCTTCCTCTGACTCCATCTCATCCCCGGCCAATATTTGATGTTGAAATAGACAAATGATAACAATGGTGATCCCTTTGGCCAGGATCCAATTCCTGACAGCATACACTGACCATTCCTAATTGTAAAGAGTGATAACTCCAGCATCTTCTTCACTGACTCATCCCATCTGCTATTTGAACCATGAGCTGTGAAATACAGTCTTAAATATGGCAATTGGGTCCGGCAATGTCTTTACTTTAATATTCTCAAGCACGTCATTAAAAGCTGCCCATGAACTATCCCTCTCTGTCCATTATGCCCAACCCTAACAGTTGGTCACACTTAAACTGATTTCCTCCATGTGTGCTCTCTCTACTTGTCCCAGTTTATAGTTTCTGCGTTTGTTCTGTGAGGCAGATTTTGAATTTAGGGGAACAAATTTTGTCAGCTGATCTGGCAATGTATTTATTTAATGTTCTCATTCTTGTGATTTGAGCCGCCAAGGACTCACTGCTCCAGATAGACCCACTCCCATGTTATTTTTCTCATATTTCAACAACATGCTCTGTTTTTGTCTTAATTGTCCGTTTCTATCTTGTGAATGTCTCTGTCCATCTGTATGTTTCTCTGGCCTTGGTTTTTGATTGTGTATTGCATCGAATGCTGGCATCACGAAGTTCAGAAATGGTATGTGTCAGGCTATTGTTCACTCCCCACTGTGTTCCCTGTGTTATTCCATGTACAAGGGAACGTGTGCAGGGCAGCTGTTCACTTCCTGGTGTGTCCCAGGTCGTGATCCATGTTGGATAGCGGTGTGTGTGCTGGGCTGTTGTTCACTTGCTGGTGTGTCCCATGTGGTACTCCATGGATAGGGGATTGTGTTTCTGGTTGTTGCTCACTTCCCTGTGTGTCCAAAGTTGTGCTCCATGTTGGATAGGGAGTTTCAGAATCTTTGATTCATGTCTTTAAATCTTGGTCTGTGCCCGTCTACTGAACGCCAGTGTTTGGCCCTCTCAGCTGATCACGTAGTCAGAAACACGAGGAGGACCCTGAATTATAAATATAACGGAGTGGATATCTCACTTTTAGTGGAGGGAAGTCTGATTGTTTCCTGTTCATGAAAAGTTAGTGGAGGGGCTGGGGTTGGTTTTCTGGAGTTGTGCTGTGAGCTTCCTCAGACATTCAGAGAGACCAGAGGATTTGGTGACCCAACTCTGGATGGAGCATGGGGACTGTAGTTACAGCATCAGGGTATGTAACATGAACAACAAATGGAGCAGAGGCTGCAGAGCAAGGAAGCTCTGAAATCAGTGACTGGGTGTGTGTGGGGAAAGGGATTTGACAAAACTGTCTGTGTCTTAACTTGAGCACAGGCTCTCATTCTCATCCTTAAACATACACACACCCTCTTTCACTCACACACAATGAAACAAACATACACATCCTCTCTCTCTCACTCGCACACCACCTCCGCCCCCACACCCCCTACACACATACACACACACACATTCTGCACCTCTCGCACAGACACAGCGGTAAATATGGGGGCTAATTTGCAGTTGCAGATTTTTATTTGTGGATAGATTGTATGTTGTTGAAAACAACATTCAATTTGTACGCAGCTAATCACTGTGGCATTTTATAAAGTCCTGCTTTGGAAATAAAACCAGTATGACTGCAGGATAAAACAAGTCGGACTCCACACAAGACCTTCCATTATTTCTGCAGGGAAGGTCACATCTTAGCAAACATAATAGAATTATTGGAGGAATGACAAAGTTGATAGTGGAGAAAGGGCTGTAGATGTCATATACATGGACTTCAGTAAGGGGTTAGTTGAGATAGACTGATGGAGAAATTAAAGTCGCAGGGGTGCAGGGTTTCCTACCTAGATGCATAGAGAACTGGCTGGACAACTGGAGTCAGAGAGTAGTAATGGAAGGGAGTTTCTCAAAATGGAGAACTGTTCTATGTGGTATTTCACAGGGATCCGTGCTGGGACCACTGTCTGTTGTGATATACTTACATGATCTGAAGGAAGGTATTGGTAGTCTGATTAGTAAGTTTGCAGATGACACTATGATTGGTAGAGTAGCATAAAATTGAGGGGACTGTCAGAGAACACAGCTGAATTAAGATAGATTGAAGAGTTTGGTGGAGAAAGGGCAGATGTGAGGAGATGCATTTCGGAAGATCCAATTCGAGAATGAGTTATACAGTAATTGGAAAAAGCTCTGGGAAAAATTGGTATACAGAGAGATCTGGGTATTCACGTCCATTGTTCGCTGAAAGTGGCAGGTCGATAGAATGATCAAAAAGGCATACAGCATATTTTTCTTCCTGCATTCTAACAATTTACGAAGTGGAGAACCACAGACCAGTTTACTCGTCACCCACAGGAGGGAATCTGTTGGAATCTCTTGCGTACAAGAGTAGACAGGCCATATTACAGTAGTATAGGACTTTGGTTCGGCCACATTCAGAGTATTCCGGACAGTTCTGGTTGCCACATTACTGAAAGGATCTGGATGCTTTGGAAAGAGGTCAGTGGATTTCCACCAGAATGTTACCTAGCATGGAGAGAACGATATATAAAGAGAGGTTTGATAGATTAGGATTATTTTCATAAGAAAGACGGAGTTTGAGGGAGGACTTGATTGAGGTTTACAAAAGCATGAGAGGTGTAAATAGGGTGGATAGCAAGAAGCATATTGCCAAAGTTGAGGAGTCAGTTACTAGGGGTCAAAAATTCATGATGAAAGGGGAAACGGTGATTGGAGATATGCTCGAAAAGTTCTTTGCGCAGAGGGTTATGGGTGCTGGGATGCATTGACAGCGGACGTGGTGGAGATGAGGACGAAAGCGTCATTTAATATGTATCCCGACAGATACGTGAATGGGCAGGGATCAGAGAGATACAGAACCTTAGAAAATAGGCGACAGGTATAGATAGAGGATCTGGATTGACACAGGCTTGGAGGGCTGACGGCCAGTATGTGCTGTGATTGTCTTTGTTACTTGTAAATTCTAGCGAAAAACATCTGTTGAGACTTGACAGGAAAATGAAACCAAGATGAAATGTGGCACAGCGAATGTTTGGATAGGAGAATTTATTGTAGAGAACAGAAAAATGACAAGGAGACGAAACAGTGGACATTTCGTCTGTCTTCAATGAGGAAGATCCACAAAATCTCCCAGAAATACCATGGGACCTTTGTAACTAAAGGCTAAAATCATTCATATACAGTTATGAGGTAGCATTTGGAAACAGAACTGGGGTGCGGATTGATAATTCTGACAGACTAGATGTAATTCAAACTGAAATTTCATAGAAAACAGCAATACACATATTGATTGCAGTAGGAACTATTGTATTTTTCTGTATTAATTTCGGAAGGTTATAAATGCATTCAAATGATTTACGAAGGGAAGAAATGGGAGAGTGGAGGACTACAGGCCTATGTTTTCATTCACTGTAGGGAATCTGTTGCAAACTATTGGACACTGAGTAAGTAATAGCAAATTTCAAGAGAATTGTTCTGCATTTGTGGAAGGGAAGTTATAATTTACAATTATTTTCTTGAAGATATTTCTTGTAGATATAAACAATGGTGAATCAGTGAATGTGGTAAAGTCTGATATTCAGGAGAAGGTTTCATCAGCATACACAGTAAGTTATGAGATAACATTAAAGCAAAGTATATTGGGAGGAACATACGCAAACAGGGGAAGGTAAGTATTAGAGAAAGTATTGGAGAGCATAAATGCCGTTAAAAGGCTGTTTGTGTGACTGCAGACCGTCGTACGCTGATGTGTCACAGGTTTCAGTGCTGTCTCCCTTTAAACGCCTTCATTTAAATTGAATCCGAATACAGACAATGAAGAATCAACTAAACTCAAAGTGTCAGATTGCTCTCTCTTTACGATGCTCTCTGACTCACTGTGATCTCTCGCATGTGTTGGTTTCAGATTCAGCTTCTGCAATAATTTGCTCCAACTAGAAGTAAAGACATTCTGCAGTAGCAACACAGAGAGTTGGAGATATTGTAACTGGACTGTACCTGTACAATTTTGATGTTTTGATCTAAGTAAAATATACCGATCACATATACTGAATGGGCATTCTCCTGATTAATCTCTCAGATGGCAAGATGGTCTCCTGAGGAGACTTGGTCTGAGATCAAGGGGGGAATCTGTGTGTGAAACTGGAGAACGCTGATTGATTGTTATATGAGAACTTCAAGTCTATTTACTTGGGAAAAGGAGGAGGTAGGTACAGAATTCAAGAAGATGGGCTGGGAGGCTCTTGAACAGATGGATGTAAGATGTGAACAGGGATTGATGGTTTTGGCTGATATAAAACTGTTATATCTCAGCTACATCTCAGTCTTTTGTTGGAAACTAGGAATGCAAGGCGCTGATGCAATGTTAAATAGAATCCGGAGAGAGGTGAGGTGCCCGAGGACTAGAGAACACCCTTTATAGGAAGGGCTGTAGAGATAGAACAGGGAACTATAGACCAGTGAGTTTCAAATCAGTGTTTGAGAAAATTTTGCAAAAAATAGGGCGGTGGTAGAAGGCTGTTTGTGTGACAGGAGAACGGTGTCCCCTGATGTACCACAATGATCAGCGCTGCGTCCCTTATTATTTGTGGTATTTGTAAATGATGTAGGTGTGAATGTGGAGGAGGAGTGGCAGCGTGATAAGTAAGTCTATGTTTGACACAAATATTGGCTGGGTGTTTAGCAGTGAGGGGGAAGTTCTTACGTAACAGGATGATACAGATGGAATGATCAGGTGGGTGGATCAATGACAGATGCGATGTAACCCTGATAAATATGAGGTGATGCACTTTGGAGGAAGGAGTCCGACAGGAGAGTACACAATGAATGGCAGCACATCAGGAAGCTCAGAGTGAATGTAGCGGAGCGGGATCAAAGGTTACGTAAGAAATCGTTGAAAACAGTAGGCATAGCGTTTACTTATCGAGGCATAGATTACTAGAACTATGTTACACTTTGGTTAGGCCAAGATGGAATACTGTTTGGGGTTCTGGGATTCTCATTACAGGAAGAATGTGATTGTTCAGTAGGGGGTACAGAGATTCACCAGGATGTTCCCAAGGATGGAGCATATCAGCTATGGAAAGAGGTTTTATAAGCTACAATTGTTTACTTTGGAGCAGAGAAGACTGAGGGGGACGTGATTTAGAAGGATAAGATTGCGAGGGACATGGAAAGCTGCATGGACAGAGGCAGCTGTTCCTTTTCGTAAAGGGCCAAGAACAGGAGAGCACACGTTTAAAGGGAAGGATTTGAGGTTTAGACAGGATTCTGGGTTTGTTTTTCACCCAGAGGATGTTGCGGTCCGGAATGCACATCCTGCGGGGGTGGGGGGTTGAGGGATAAGTTATCACGGGTCACCTCACAAGCATTCAAACATATTTCGGCGAGCACTTGAAGTGTCAAACCATTCATGGCTATGGCACTGATGTAATAAAGTTGGAATAATATAGATCGAGCTGTAATTTTGATGCTACACAGGCTATGCTTCTGTTACTGTATGGCCGTGGAAGCTCAATCATTGAACAGCTTAAGACAGGAAGTAATAGGTTTCGATAGAGTACATTAAACAAGCATGAAACGTTAAGCTTCTCAAAGTACAATATATCAAGATGAAATATTGTCAAAGATAATTGTAGCTCCTTGTAGTCCAAAACGATCGCATGGAGAACAGGAAAATATCAGACAATGAAGCAACTACTTCAGTTCTGCCTTCATGAAAGAGAAAGAAATAAAAAACTTCCAAGCAATTTTAGTTCTACTGAGAAAAAAAAACAGGAAATGCAATCAAATCACTAAATCAACAGTTTTGGAGAAAATATTTGGAATGAAATCTGATAAATCCGCATGGACTGATAATCTTTATCTACGATTCCTCAAGGAGGTGGCCATGGGAATAATGAAGACTTTGGTTACTGTCTTCCAAATTCCTGATGATTGATTTGACAGATTTGAGAGAAGCAAATATAACCCCAGTATTTCCAAAGGAGGCAGAGAGAAAGCAGGGAATTACAGTCTGCTTAGCATCAAAGTAGCAATCAGGACAATACAATAGTCTATACGAAATAATGCTTTGCCAGGAAACTTTGAGAATTAAATTAATTTGAAAGTAATGAACATGGATCAAGTCAATGCCGCATTATTAAAGGTGAATCATATTTGAGGAACCGAGTAGGAAATAAGTTATGCCGACGCAATAGATGCAGTGAATTGGGATATTAAGGACCTTTTTGATGAAGTCACAAGTCTAGTGTTGTGAACATGCTACTCCTTTAACAAGGTCATGCCGTCCTTGTTTCTTTTTCAAAGCTGAAAAAGCAGTGAATCCGAAATGTCTGGGTTTGATAGCTCTAAAATAAAAGCACGTACAATAAGGAGCAAGTTATGCTGGTTCTAGTCCTGTGTGATGAGACAGGAATAATTAGTGACATCATAGTTTGAAATCAACTTGGCAGGAATACTCGCAGTCTGGTTGAATTTAGAATACAGATGGAGAGTGTGAAGATAAAATCCAATAACAGGGTCCTGTGCTTCAACAGGGAAGAATACGGCACGGTGGCACAGTGGTTAGCACTGCTGCCTCACAGCGCCTGTAGACCCGGGTTCAATTCCCGACTCAGGCGACTGACTGTGTGGAGTTTGCACGTTCTCCCCGTGTCTGCGTGGGTTTCCTCCGGGTGCTCCGGTTTCCTCCCACAGTCCAAAGATGTGCGGGTCAGGTGAATTGGCCAAGCTAAATTGTCCGTAGTGTTAGGTAAGGGGTAAATGTAGGGATATGGGTGGGTTGCGCTTCGGCGGGTCGGTGTGGACTTGTTGGGCCGAAGGGCCTGTTTCCACACTGTAAGTCTAAAAAAAAACAATAGAATGAGGGTGGACTTGGCTAACGTCGACGGAAACCAAAAACTTTATAGTGAGAGTTGATAGCAGTGGAGGATGTTCAAGGAATTTTTCAAAGTCTTTACCAAAAGTATAAACATTGAATAGGAAAGACTCTAAGAAAAGGGGCAATTTGCATCGGTTGTCTAAGCCATAAGCGAGGCTAACAAGTTGAAAGAGAAGGCATGCAATATGGCCAGGAACAGCAAGAACCTAGAAAATTGGAAAAACATTAAAGGTCAACAGAAAGCCACGAGAAGAGCTCCAAAGAAAAGTAGGATAGAACACAAGAACAAAAACAGCACAGAATATGAAAAGAGATTGCACATGATTCCCGAAATATATAAACTGAAATTGAGTGGCTAACGAAAATGTTGGTCCTTTAAAGGATGATTAGGAGCATTTAGTTATAGGATATGATGAGATAACTGAGGCATTGAGCTTGTATTTTGTATCGATCTTCCTAGTGAAAGGCATTAATGACATGCCAGTAATTGACAAAGAGATGAGAGTAGGTGAGGACAAGTGCATAATCATTATTACGGAGGAGGTCGTGTTGGGTATGCTAATGGATCTAAAGGCAGACGAGTCCCCGAATTAAATGCATCCCAGGTTACTAAAATAAGACAGCGGGAGAAATATCAAGAACAATTGTGGTAATTTTCTAAAATTTGAAGAACTCTGGGGCAGTCCCAGCAGATTGGAAAACAGCAAATGAGATGCCACAGTTTTAAAAGGCTGGTAGAGAAAAGATGGGAAATTATAAACCAGTTAGCTCAATCTGTGTAATGGGGAAGATGCTTGAGTGTATTATTAAGGGAGAAATAGCAAGACATTTTAATAGAAATCGACCCATTGCGCAGACACAGCATAGGTTCATGAAGGGCAGGTCATGCTTAACAAGTCTTTTGGAAATTTATGAAGAAATTATGAGCAAGGTAGACAACGAATATGGTGTACCTTGGTTTCCAAAAGGTCTTCGACAAGGTGCCACCCAAGAGCCTGTTGCAGAAGATAAAAATTGAAATGTTATGGGTAAAGTATAAGTCTGGACAGAATACAGGTTGACTAACAGGAAGCAAAGTATGGTCTAAATGAGTGCTATTCATACCAGGCAATCAGTGACTAGTGGCGAGCTTCAGGGATCAGGGTTGGGCCTACAATTATTCTCAATTTATATAAATGTTGTGGAGTTCGGAGCATCCGTAGTTTGTCAAAATTTGCAGATGACATGAAGATAAGTGGCAGAGCAACATGTGCAGAGATACTTTGACTAAGTCGGCAAATGTCAGGCAGATGGAATACAATGTCAGTAAATGTGAATTCGTCCATTTTGTTATGAGTACATTTTGTTATTACTCGAGTGGTAAAACGTTGCAGCATGCTGCTCTGCAGAGCGACCTGGATGTCCATGTGCATGAATAACACAAGGTTGGTCTGCAGGTACAGCATGTACTGAGGAAGATAAATGGCATGTTGTCTTTCGTTGCTGAAGGGATTCAATTTAAGATCAGGTAAGTTATTTTGCAGCTGTACAGGGTGCTGGTGAAGCCACACCTGGAGTATTGCATGAAGTTTAAGCCACCTTACTTGAGAAAGAATGTATTAGCACTGGATGGGGTGCAGATGAGTTTCACTTCGTTGAATCCGGAGTTGAGACATAATTCTTTTGTTTTTTCAGATAGTTAAGTTATTCTGTCTGCTAACCTCTTCTATTTATGTTTCATTCAGCTGCATCACTCCTGCAATATCCACCTTACACCTTCTTAAGTCAATGAGCAAAGGTTGGGTCTGTGCTGCTTCCTTGAAATGATTTGACGTGGTCAGTCCTGCCCCATAGCAGTGTGTAACAGTTAGATATAATATACTGGCATGGGTTGAGAATGGGAGAGTTTAAAGGAAAAAGCGTAATAGTATAAACAGGACTATATATTTTGGAGTGGAAAGCAATGACTAGCAGGAATTGACATTTGGACCCCAGCTATTCAGAAAACATAACAAACATTTGTTCAAGGGCATTGTATGAAATCTATACAAACCTGCTAATTGCCCCAAATTGAGAATGTGAGTGGGTGATCAGGATGTAAAGAAATTCAAAAGGATGGAATGGGCAAATACGTGGCAGGTGAAGATGAATGTGGATAGACGTGAAACTGAGCACATTGGTTAGAAAATTAGAATAACTGTTAACATTTCAAAAGGAATTGATGTAAACCCGTTGCTCTGAGAAGAGACTTATGTGTATACTTTTGTTGACTTCTTCATCAAATTGACAGACCGAGGTTCCTATCTCATTTTTAAAATCCAAGTAGTTAATCACTTCAAATAATGTAGAGTATACAGTGTTTGGGAAAGTCAATCGAAAAGATTTTTGGCCAAAAGCTAGAGTGGGGAAGGCTCAATGTGTTGAATGAACGACCCCTTTCCCGATGTTTCTGTGCAGTCAGTGGGAAAGCTCTGTACACATCCACAATCCCCACACATGCACACATCCGCAAACACGTATACACACAAATATATATATATATATATATATATATACTCAAACAGACACATCGTAGCACAGGCGCAGACGCACACAAAACACACACGAATACACAGACATATGGACACATACACACACATAGGCACAAAGATACACAAACAGACATGCACACACGGGCATACAGATAGAAGTTCATAATAATTGACGTGCACCACACAGAAAACACACCCATACAAACCAACACACAGGCAAGAACACACACAAACGCACACACACACAAAAAGGTGGATACCCACAACCAGCCATACACAGACACCCACATTCCCCACACACATGCACACACACAGAGATGTACACAGACACACAGGCACACACACACCCAGAACAAGGACACACGCTAGCACATACAGATACACAAAGACATGCATAAACACGCAGACGCACATATATACACACAGCTGCACACAGAGGCATGCAAACACATACGCACACACACAGATGAACGCACACACATTGACGCAGACAAACACATATACGCACGCGCACACACACGCACGCACACGTACACCTAATAAAATGCAATGTTTAGTGATTTACCTTTACAAATAATCTTAAATGTAAGAAAAGATTGAAAAGTCCTAAAGCACACCAACAGAGCATTGTATCACTTTCAGCACAAGAGGGAGAGGCAGAGGGACAGGCAGAGGGAGGAAGGGAGGCTTTGAACACCATTCAATGATTCACCCCAAAACAAAACAGTTCCCATTCCACACAGATGCAGAAATAGAGATGTAAACATAGATACACACACTAATGCAGAACACACAAAGAGATAGATACACATATAGAGACACACAAATCGACAAACGCGGACAGAAATATGCAGATGTATACAAACACACATGGAAGCATAGAGTTATACAGGAGGTATGAAAACAGATATATCAGCCCATACACTCAATTCTAACGATAATCACAAACTAAACTAATCCCACGTTCCAGCACTTGGAACATATTTTTCCAAACCTTCACTTATTCTTGTACTTATTAAAATGTCTTTTAAACGTTGTAATTTTACCCACATCTATCACTTCTGAGGACGGTCATGCCATACACGAACCAAACGATGTGTAATCACAATGCACTTCATAGGCCCTGATCAGGTATACACAAGATCTCTGTAGGAAGTTCGATTGCTGGAAATCTTTATGAGATGTTCTTATCATCAATAGCCACAGCTGAGGTGCTGGAATACATGAGGCTGACTAAACGTGGTGTGATTATTAAACAAACTGGCAAGGAAAAGCTAGGTAACAATAGACAAGTGAGCCTGACATCGGTGGTGGGCACCTTGTTGGAGACAATCCGAACGATAGGATTTACATGTATGTGGAAAGGCAAGGACTGATAATGCATTACTTATTTTTGAAGAAGTAGCAAAAGGCATTGATGAGGGCAGAGCAGTGGACATGATCTATATTGGCTTCAGTAAGATTTTCAACAAGGTTCCCCATGAAAGACTTGTTAGCAAGGTGCGATCCCATGGAATACAAAGAGAACTATCCATTTGGATACAGAACTGGCTCAAAGATAGAAGACAGAGCGTCGTGGTGAAGGGACTTTTTCAGACTCTATGCCCGTGACCCGTGGTGTGTCATAAAGATTGGTGCTGGTTCCACTGCTGTTCATCATTTACATAAATGATTTGGATGTGAACACAGGATGTATCGTCAGTAAGTTCGTATTGGATACCAAAAGTGAAGGTACAGAGGACAGAGAAAATGATTACCTCAGATTATAACGGGGTCTTGATCAGATGGACCAATTGGCTGAGGAGTTGCAGATGGAGATTAATTTAGATAAATGTGAAGTGCTACATTTTGGAAAAGAAAATCAAGGCTTAGTTCATACATTTAATGTTCAGTCCCTGGGGAGTGTTGCTAAACAAAGAGACCTTGGAGAGCAGGTTCATGGTACTTTGAAAGTGGCGTTGCAGGTATAAAGGATATTGAAGAAGGTGTTTGATATGTTTGTCGTTGTTGGACAGTGTGTTGAATATAGGATTGGAAGGTCGTTTTGCGGATGTGCAGGACATTGTATTGGTCACTATTGAATACATCGTGCAATTACCGTCTCGCTCTTCGAGGAAGGATGTGTGAAACCTGAAAGGATTCAGAAAATATTTACAAAGATATTGCCAGGGTTGGATGTGTTGAGATTTATGGAGGGGCTGAATATGCCAGGGTTATTTTCTCTGGAGCATCAACGGTTGATTAGTAATCATAGAGGATTATATACTCACAAGTGGAATGGATAGTGCCAATAGCCAATGTCTTTTCCCCGGGTTAGCACGTCAGAGGGAAAACTTAATAGGGATATAAGGGGCAACGTTTTCAATGAGAGTGTGCTGTATATGTAACAAGCTGCCAGAGGAAGTGCAGGCTGGGAAAATTACAACACTTAAAAGGCATCTGGTCGGGCACATGAATGGGAAGTTTTTAGGGGGATATGGGCCAAATGCTGGCAAATGGAACTACATTAATGTAGGACATCAGTTTGGCAGGGACAAGTTGGGTAGAGCTGGGTAGCTCTATGACACTGTGTCTTCTGTAAACATGCCTCCTGTCATCTTCAAATTACCTCCTAGTCTTGAAATCCACCACCCGAAGGAAAGGGCACCTTCCATTCAACATTATCTATACCGCTCATTGTTTTATAAACCTCTAAAAGGTTGATAAGGTCGCAACTTCCCAAGCGGCAGTGGAAAAGGTCCTTGTCCATCGAGACTGTCCTTATAACGTAAACGCTCCATTCCCTGCAACAGGGAGAATGTGAGGACTGCAGATACTGGAGATCAGAGATGAAAAATGTGTTGCTGGAAAAGCGTAGCAGATCAGGCCGCACCCAAGGTGCAGGAGAATCGATGTCTCCGGCATAAGCCCTTCTTCAGGAATGAGGAAGGTGTCCCAAGCGGGCTAAGACAAAAGATATGGAAGAGGGACTGGGGGTTGGCAGGGGGTGGGGGGGCGGGGAGGTGTTCGGTGTAATGTGATTTGTGGAAGGTGGTTAAGGTGAGTGTGATAGGCCGGAGAGGGGGTGGGGGTGGAGAGGTCAGGAAGTAGATTGCAGGTCAAGAAGGCAGTGCATCGCCCGAGGTTTCGGACTGATATAAGTGGGAGGAGGGGAAGTGAGGAAGCTGGAGAAATCTGCATTCATCCCTTGTGTTTGGAGAGTTCGTAGGCGGAGGAAGAAAGCAAGTATTAAGGAGGTCGCACAGAGCTAGTGAAAGAATTACTGACTATTCGTCGAAGCTGTTTAGATTCTGGAAAGAATCCTGCAGACTGGAAAACAACTTTTGTAAACTTTAACATTTAAAACAGGACGGAGAGGACAATCAGAAAACTAAATAACTTAATGTCAGCTGTGAGAAAAACATCGTAACCTTTTATAAGGAATGTGACAACTAGACACTTGGAAAATAATGATATGATTTTCACCAGGGTCCCTGTTCCCCAGTATTTCAGGAAGTTATTTTCTGCACATTCTTCTGTGGAGACAGAACCAATGTATTCCTCTCAGCAGGCGGGTGGCTCCTATCAGCTTGTGATATATCAGAGGACTGCATCCGGACATGTCGTTCACTCCTGCCTGGAAAGTTCCAGACTCAATCCAATACACTTCATGGTGATGGATATGTCATCCACTCTGCCTGGAAAGTTCCAGAATCAATCCAGTTCACTTCGTGGTGAGTGTCAGCACAGTCCTGTCCGTGGTGTGAATTAGTAGGAGGGGACACAGCTCAGTGACCACCTCATTTTTTGAAAGACACTGGTTTCACATTTTACCCTCGGAATTTGTCCAGCTCAGACAAATGCTACTGGAAATTCCAGGTAGGAACACCCAGTGCCCTGGCCCTCGCTGTGTTCACAGCTTCTCTTCTGTGTAGCCACGATTCCACGTGCTTACCATCGACCCAGAACACTCTGTAAATGCAGTGTTCATATCTCGTCCAGAATTGGGTCACCATATCCTTGGATATCCCTGAATAGCAGTGCAGCAGCTGATGACACAAACCCCGTCAAAAGCGTCCATAGAACGTCTCTTTACTCTGTAATTACTGGAACAAGTCAAATGCCTACACACGATGCACCCAATCAGTGGTGAAAATGTTTACGTTCTTAGCAGAAAAAAACCAGTTACATCTCTGCACTGCTGTACAGTTACAGTTCATTTCGCCAAACAATCAGTTGACAATGTGGCATTTCGTTTCTTTGTATGTCAGCAACTCTAACGGCGGCACCAATATTGCGGATGGAGTTGATCATTACACTCAGAGAAGAAAGACAGAGGGAGTATAACTCAATGTAAACAGGGACACATCTAAATTCACATAATGTTCAGGAATCTGGGAGAAGGGGAAATTTAGAGTAAGCTCCAATGTAATTTTCCTTCTGGTTCATCATCAGCAATTCCTATGTTTGCTTTTCATTTCTCTCTCTCTCTCTCTCTCTCTCTCTCTCTCTCTCTCTCTCTCTCTCTCTCTCTCTCTTTCTCTCTCTCTTCCTCGCTGGGCATTTCTACATCCACTCACCTAAGCTTCCCCTCACACATCCTACCATCTCTGATATAAATAACATTACTTTTCAGTTGCTTTCAGTTGTGATATAGTGTCATTAGATTCGAAACTTTATCTGTTTTTCTCTTGACAGAGGCTGCTATACTTGCTGAGATTCTCCAATTTTTTTCAGACGCTGGGGAATTTTATTTCAGATCTCTATCATCCACAGTTCCTTGGTTTATTTCACCTTTAATTCTGTTGTTTCACGAGATGCAGCGTCACTGGCAAGGGCAGCATTTGTCATCCATCACTAATTGCCGTTGACTGACGTCAAGACAATACGAAGCCAATATTTCTTTGTCACACTTGGTTTCTTTACCAAAGGCTATCAGTGAAACAATAAAAGAAATCATGATGTTTCATAGTTGCTGTTTGTAAAATAAGGTTTCTTTCCAATTGTTGTCATTTGAATTTAAGTTCTATCATTGGTTCTGTTAGAATTTGAAACAATGCCTTTAGAGTCATAACACGGCAAGTGAAATTATTATTTTGGGATGCGGTTCCTATTATGAAATAATTGGAGAAACAAGTACAAGCTTGTAGTCAAAATATTTGTACATGGCAGAGTGGTCAGAGAAGAACTGGATCCGTAAAATCCGAAGTTAACAAGGGGGCAGATGATCGTTTATTTTGGAACAGCGATGAGGGATATTATAATGGTGGGCGTAGGCAGGGTTGAAAACAGAGAGAATATCAAGACATAATGAAGTTCAGGGCACAAGGAAAACTCGTGTCTGAACATTATTGTCCCTTCTTGGATTTTTCTGAGTGAGGATTCGGAAATTTATGGAAATGAAGTGGAATTTGTGACTGAAACTGATGATAACAGGATATGTACTTGTTAAAAATAAATAACAGAAATAGCAATAAGCTTCACCACCGCTGATAGAATTGACAGAAATAGGCTTACGAGGGACACCAATAATAGCGAGTACACGATAGTAACCTGCCTGAATAATCATCAGTATGGCTCGTATCCGCAAATCGAGCCATGCTCAATCCTGAGAAAGCAAGTATAGAACAAACATTAACTACTGTCCGTTGTTGGAACATTCGAGTCTAATGCTCTCAGCTTCTGATCCATTAATGGAACTTTCCCGTCTATTGTTCTAAGATTCTCCTCCTCCCCCTCTCCCTGCAGCTGCTGACCCCAATCATCTTGAGGATGACGCTGCCGCTGAAAATATGGAATATCCGGTTGAAAGAAACCCCTGACTAATGGAAGAGGTAAACTCTTCAATGACACAGTTAGTATCCATGGAGACTGACATCAATCACAGTAAATGTACAAACAGCTCCAGTTAACCATTTCACTACAATCCTTACAAGTCACAATAATATTTGGTCTGGTTGGGATGTTGACATCGCTGAATATTGGGCTAATAGCATCATCTCCAATTGTAAAGTTAGGTGTTAGGCAGAGAGATGATGCTTTCTATTCACTAGCTCGTTGATCCTATGATGTTTTGGCAGGGTCGTTATTGCTGGGCTCCCAAGGCCGGCTGTGTCTGTTAACCAGGCCTGCTGCATCCTATGGTTTAATTTATTCATGTTTAACTTTCACATGTATCTTACTATCATTTAATGGCTTAGGCGTGGTTAGGCATTTCTGAAAGACCCCTACAGTGCCATAAACAGTGTAGATACAGTCCATTACTCATGGTTCTTGCAGCTGGGGACTGGTCCTGTGGAGTGACGGTCAAGCTGTCACAGAATCAGGATTCTTCGTTTGACCTTTCCCCAGTTATTGCTAGGATCTCAGCAGGATTGGAAGGCTGGAAATCTCTCCCAGCTGCTACACGCTATCGGGGATTTCTCTCAAGAATTGGCTTTTTGATGTTCGTTCCTGCTGCATTGGATACCTGCAGGTGAGACAATCTGTTTCCTGATTTTTTTTTGTTTGACAAGTGTGTGTTTATAGGATGTTACCATATTGGAACAGTTATTGTTTAGTAGTTAAACAATCTATTCTTCTGCTTTGTTTTGTGTTTTGTCGGCAGTGGTTGAATGAATTGTGTTTTGCTTAATGTCGAATATTTTCACAAAGCGAATTGCATCTGAAACACAGCACCTCACATTTATCTTTAAAATAGAGCTTTAAAAATAGAGCGAGAAACACTACCACACAAGTTCAGGAATTGGAATCAAATCGAGAGCTCTGGCTCAGAGGCAGGGACACAACTCACTACACTACCATACCCAGATTTTGGATCATATTTTAAGTGCCAGTTTTCTGCTCGGTGTGGATTTATTATTATCAGGTTACCATCACTGAACGACACAAAACACTCTGTATTGTTAAACAAGTGGAAGACAATTATCTCAACTGTAGGATGTTGAGTCCACGTGCTGTGCCATCGAAATTAACTATGAACATCTTTAATTGCTATTATCTGTCGTCTACAATATTAGGGAAAGAGGTCTGCAGACACACTCTGCACTATGAAGGGCCTCAAATAGATATTTATTACTGAACACCAGAGATGAAGAAAGAGCATGATTTCTCACCCCAAAACACCAACCAATATTACCATCTTCCAAAGTGTGACTACTCTCTTCCTAAAACCATGAAATGATACCAGGCCGCTGATTACTGTCCAGCATCTCCTCCCCACTGACTGGTTCTGCAATCTATCCCTCTTTCCCCTAATCACACAAGGCAAACCAAGCTCAGGATCTTTGTGAAAATCAAGGCCGGTCTGTGCAGACCTCCTGCAGAGGGGAGGGAATTTTAAAATTAAACATGGAATGTGAGGAGGTGGTAATATCACACACTGAGCTGAGGAGTGGCAGGTGAAGTTTATTTGGACTAATGCGAGGTCCTGGATTTAGTAAATTAAACAAGAGTAGGATGTATACAATTAAAATCAGGGTCTTTGGCAGTGTTGTAGAACAGTGACCTAGGCCGTCTGGTATATTTCTTTAAAATTTGCACCTCAAAAACCTCGTGTGTTTAAGAAGCTGTTGAACATACTTGGTTTCATTGGTCAGATCTATGATGATCGGAATTGGGACGTCATTTTGAGATTGTATAGGACATTGGTGAGACCACTTCTGGAATACTGTGTCCAGTCTGGTCACCCCACCCGCTCATTTCATAGGCACACCACCCTCTGGGTGAAAAACTACCCCTGAGCTGGCTTTTAAATATGCCCCTCTCACATTAAACCTATGTCCTCTAGTTTTAGTCTCCCCGTACCCTTAGAAAGAACCTTGACTTTTCACTTTAATATTACTGACCTTGATATAATTCAGCCGGAGAGGGTTCAGAAGAGATTAACCTGGATGTTGCTGGGAAATGGACGGATTGAGCTACAAGGAGAGATTGGGTAGACTTCGACATTTTACACTGGAGAGTATGAGATTATGGGATAAATTTACAGAGGTTTATAAAATAATGAAGGGTA
Source organism: Hemiscyllium ocellatum (assembly GCF_020745735.1). Taxonomy (NCBI): domain Eukaryota; kingdom Metazoa; phylum Chordata; class Chondrichthyes; order Orectolobiformes; family Hemiscylliidae; genus Hemiscyllium; species Hemiscyllium ocellatum. Next base: position 29,003,472 of record NC_083447.1, on the reverse strand, counting down.
CAGATAAGCAGAAGGTCTGATGTCTTTTCCATGGAGTTGGGGATTCAAAACTGAGGGATATTTTATGGTGCGAGGAAAAAGATTTACAAAAGTCATGAGAGGTAAATATGTTATACAGAATCTGGCTTGTGTGTGTAATGAACTTCCAGAGGAAGTAGTGAAAGCAAGGACAGTTACAACGTTTAAAGGACATTTAGATCAGTACATGTATAAGGTATCAGTTTGGATGGTGCAGTGAGCAGATATCCTCTCCCTCCCCTTCTCTGAATGAATCTCTGTTGGTTTTCCCCCCTCTGCCAATGCCAGTGCAGTGGCGTGTGGAGGCCAGAGGAGGATGGCATTGCATCACTTTAAGCACCACAGAGACTTCCAGACCTGCCCCACACAGAGAGACACAGATACACACACAGCAATTGTTAGGACGTGGGGTAAAGTTCATCTGATAACTTAAATTAAACATAAAGAAATGCTCAATTCGCCTCGTAAACTGTTAAAATATGAGTGACAGTTCTGCCAAATTCCACTGTTGAAATAAAAACATCAAGTTATTTTTTGATTCTGAAAGTGAACATTTTATATCAACTATTCACAACTCTGGGACCCCCTTTCTCTTAACTGTTTATTGCCCAACGCCAGATCTACAGCAATATATTGTTTCTGGGTCTGCCATCCTCTCATGCCACAGGTGCTTGTAAGCTCTCAATTCAGAACAGCATTCACCCTCTCTTAAAGGTACAGTACACGCTTTCAAGATCATCACATTATAATCTGATGAATATAGATAAGTGGAACATATCCGGATTTCTCTTGCTCTGTGGTTTGTCAATATTTCATCTACTCCGTCTCGTATGTGTCATGTTTTTTTGTTGCTCCAGTGACAGCATGTCATTATTCGACTCTGTCCGTGGGAAATATATCAGTATTTCACGTGGTCACACATGTGTGTGTAAGTCAGGATTTCAGTTGTATCATGGGGACTGGGACACTATGGCAATCTCAATGTTTGTAGATGGCACCGAAACTGGAAGAATTGTAAAGTCTATGGAGGACAGTGTGGAAGTCTAATAGGGAAAGCACACATTGGTTTCGCGTTCAGGTTTTTGGCAGATGGGGATCAGTGCAGAGTTGTGTGAGGTGTTGCACTTTGGTAGGAAAGACAATGAAAGAAAGATTAAAGCAGGCTGTGCCATTATAAAGTGGGTGCAGGAACAGAGAGCACTGCATGTATATGAGCACAGATTATTGAAGATGTCAGGACAAGTGAGGAGAGCAGTCACTATCACAGATTAGTTTCAGTATCTGAGCTGTTTACAGGAGGAGGCGTAGGAGGGAGTCTCGGTGCTCCCTTCCCGGGAGGTAGTGTGATGATGTGTTTTGCGCCCACCCTCTACGCACCGAGACCGTGGGGATTCTATTTGTACCAGGTCGACACAAAAGGGAGATGTCATCAGGGCCACGGCTTTTAAGTTGTGCCAGGGGGAAAAGGAGCTGCCAATGGGTTTAAAGTTAGAATTGCCCTTCACTGAAGATTGCTCCTTACTCGGTCGTTGGGACGTGGATGTCTCAGAATCTCCACACGAGGCGTCCCGGTCCTCTCCGGCTCCTACCAGGGTCCTCCCCATATGGCGGGGGAAGGGGGGGGTGAGGGAACGGGTATCAGGCACTCCACCACTCGGCTTGGCGCTTTCTATCCTATTCCAGACTGCTTTCTTGGAATCGGAGAAAGTGAGGGAGAAAGGGATGGTGGGAGTGAGGGCGGGAGTGGCTGGCCGCGCGGGCAGTGCTGGTGTAGATAGGGGACAGGTACATGGTGAGGTGTCCGGAGGGAGTCAGTCCACTGTGTTGTGTCCATGCAGAGTTATTCGTGTGGGGGGGGGGGGTGAGGTAAAATGATTGAAGGGAGGGACGGGGAGGGGGGAGAGAGAGAGAGAGACAGACAGACAGACAGACAGAGACAGAGACAGAGACAGAGAGACAGAGATAAAGACAGAATGTGCAACAGTGAGAGTGGAGCAGGAATCATGTTCGTGGGTTGGTGCTATAACAGATATACAGTGAGTGTGAGGGAACAGAGAGAATACTGTCACGCTTATCCTGACAGATCAGGGAAGGTTACTGATGTGTGTTCTGTATTGCTGGTCATTACTTCAGATCGCAGATACTGCAGTGAGCTGGGTGGGGAGCTCAGACCTTGCTCGGTGGATCTAGTGGCATGGCCTCCATTGGGAAGAGAATGGTCCCCCTCTGTACTAGACCATCCACCAGCTGCTCCGTGCCCCTGTTGACAAACCATGGTGCAATTGCCCCTTAACTACCATGCTTGGGGTAAACTGTGCAGGGCAACTCCTAACGGAGAAAGCTCAAACATGTGCCCATTGGTTTGTTAAAGATGAATCCAGTGCCAGGGATCATACTATATCCCGGGGTACTCGGGCGATGGTGAGAACCTCCAGCTATGATGGATGTGAGAATCGGGCTGGCATTGAATGAAAGGGTCATCAAGGGGTGGGGTGGGTAGTTAATGAGGTGAGTTCCTTAAGATAGCTCCAGGAAACTAGCTCAGCCTCGTACAGATAATGCCTCTGTCACACTCAACGAAAATGGCACTGAGACAAAATATTCTTAGATTCAGCCCAATGAGTCATAGATTCTGTTGAAACTAATTCCAGTTACAAAGATACAGAACACATGTTCATCTGACTTCACACCAATATAACTTTTTTGCCATCAATCCAGGGAAGACTGGCTCATGTATACGATGTCATCGTTACGTCTATATTTAAGCATTCTGACACCTGGAACACATCCTTCCATGACACTGTCTCTGTGTCCCCCTCTCTGTCTATACCACAAACCCCTCCAATGTGGTGACATTTAAACTGATTCCACAGCCACCTCTCTCTGGCAGTGATGTTCACACACACAGCACCTCCTTGTTCAGGTACAATGGAAATTATGGAGCTATAAATGGATGAGAGTTGTACATCCTGTTATTTCAAGAATGGGATGAAGTTTCCCCACACTGGGCAGGGATCTAGCACAGTGTTAATGATCAATCACTCGGATGGTGTACACAATTCTACATGCTGGGAGCAAATTGCTCCTGTTTTACACATCAATGCACTGGGGTGGTGTACAGTGTCCGGCATGCTGTGCGGGTAACTGCTCCTGATTTACAGACCAATGGATTAGGGTGGTGTGAATAGTCATTCATGCTGGGACGGTAACTGCTCCTTGTTTACAGATCAATGCACTGAGGTGGTGCACACAGCTCTACATGCTGGGAGGGTAACTGTTCCTGGTTTACAGAACAATGAACTGGGGTGGTGTACACAGTCCTCCATGCTGGGAGGGTAACTGCTCCTGGTTTACAGATCAATGCACCACAATAGAGTACACTTTTCTACATGCTGGGAGGGTAACTGCTCCTGATTTAAAGGTCAATGCACTGGGGTGGTGTACACAGTCCTACATACTGGAAGGGTAACTTCTCCTTGTTTATTGATCAAAACACTGGGGTGGTGTACACAGTAATACATGCTGGGAGGGTAACTGCTCCTGGATTACAGATCAATGCACTGGGTGCTGTTCACTGTCCTACATGTTGGGAGGGTGACGATCCTGGGTTACAGACCAGTGCAGTGGGGCGGTGAACAAAGTTTTACATACTGGGAGGGCAACTGCTCCTGGTTTACAGATTAATTCACGGGTAATCACTGCACGGGTGTCTGTGCTGGTCAGACTATCTGGTTGAGGTTTATCGGCAATGCAATGAAGTGGTTTGTATAGCTCCTTATGCTGGATGGATATTGGTTTCAGGTTCACACATTCCTGCCCTGCTGTGGTCTGGTACAGCTCCCAGTGCTGTACAGATGTCTAGTCCAGAATTATATATCACTGCACTGCTGTGGTCTGCTCTTCTCCTGGTGTCGGACAGTTGTCTAGTCCGGGTTTATAAATCAATGCATTGCTGTGGTCTGCACACTTCCCGGTGCTGGACAGATATCGAGTCCGGGTTTATATGTCAATGCACTGCTGTGGTCTGCACAGCTCCCGGTGATGGACAGATATCTTGTCTGGGTTTATAGATCAATGCCCTGATCTGATCTGTGCAGTTTTCCACTCTGGACAGATTGCTGTCTTGCATTAACCCGGGCAATGAATGAATCTAGACAGATTGCTGGGTTGTACTGACCAGTGCAATGGATGAATCTGCACAGTGTTCCACTCTGGTCAGATTGCTGGGTTATACTGAACAATACACTGGCCGGGTCTACACCGTGTTCCACGTGAACAGAAATCTCCTCTGGGTTTATGGTGTCGGGGCTGGTTCTGTGAGGTGGATTGAGAATGTGGTATGTCTAACCATTTCAGCTGATCTGGCAATGTCTTTAGTTCCCATTCCTGAGATTGGGCCCTCCGTCTCTCACTCCATTAATGTTACAGTGTGTCCTGGCACAGTACATCATGTTGGTGGGGTGGGTAGTGGGGAAAGGTGATGGACAGGTCAAAGTGTTCACAAGAACGTTCTGTCCCCAACATTCTATAACTGACATTCCCGGAACGTTCTGCCCCTGACGTTGTTTGTTTGTGAACGGCCGGACGTCAGTGAATTGAACAAACGATAAGATCCCGAGGGAAGAGATCCCGTTCCAGGGTGAAGGAGACACTGTTCCGAAGGCCCCTCAGGCAGACAAAGGTGTGAATATGTTTTCCCTGCGTTTACATTTCTTCACGACAGGGATCGACCACAATTTAGACCAAAATACAAAAATTCCCAAACTCCGTTTGTCTTCAGGAAACTGGGAGAGAATCCTTCAGGACAGCAATGTTCCCACCCTCCGTATTAGGAACTGGGAAGGAGTGACCTGTGTCTGCTCTCGAGTGATTGAGTGTATGGGAATGTTCGAGAAACCATCTGTCCTTATGGAAGTGTCTCTGTGTGTTTGGGGAGGGGGGGTTTCTTGTATGTTATGTCACATTTTTGTCAGTCATTCCGACGTTCCCATTTGTTATTCCAGCTCCAATTATTTTAATAAATCCATGAATACATGGACACATTTGAAAATCTCACTGGGTCCCCGATCAAACGGGTCCCTTTGCCTCCAGGCTGATGGATAATGGGTTTGTTTTCCTTCCTCACAGTTAACGTAGTGACCATCTACGTCCTGCTTTATAAAGATTGTGGATTGTCTCCATGTGTCAGACGTTACCTGGGGGCCATGGCAGCGGCGGATCTCCTGGTCATTATCCTCGACCTGATCCTGAGACACATTCCCATTGTATATCCGGAACAGTTTTATTTCCTGAAGGACTCCGTCCCCGTGTGTAATATCCACGCTGCCCTGCTTTATGCAGCCACTGACTGCTCTGTCTGGTTCACCGTCACTTTCACCTTTGATCGGTTTGTGGCCATTTCTTGCCAGAAGCTGAAAAGTAAATATTGCAGTGAGGAAACGGCGGCTGTGGTTCTGGGAGCTGTGACTGCGCTGAGCTGTTTAAAGAACATCTTCTGGTATTTTATGTTCACAGCTTGGTATTGGCTGCAGAACCTCCCCTGGTTTTGTGATGTACCAGTCCCTGTTCTATTATCGAATGTCTGGATCGCAATCGAGTTCCTCCACCACATTATTACCCCGTGTGTCCCATTTCTCCTGATTCTGATGCTCAATCTTCTCACCGTCAGACACATTTTAGTGACCAGCAGAGCCCGCAGGAGACTCCGCGCTCACACCAATGGGAACGCTCAGTCTGACACAGAAATGAGAAACCGAACAAAATCCATCACTTTACTGTTTGTGATCTCGGCCAATTTCGTCCTGTTATGGTCAATATTAATGGTGTATTCTATATGGTTCCGGATGTGGTATATTGGATATCAGTCTTTGTATCTCGATTTGTATGTGCAGGAATTGGGCTTCATGCTGCAGCTCCTCAGTTGCTGCACAAACACCGCGATTTATGCCGTGACCCAGACTAGGTTCAGGCAGCAGCTGAAGAATGTGCTGAAATATCCCTTCATCCGAATCCATCCATCCATCAAATTCCCTCATTAATCAAACCATCCGGGATTTTCTCATTTCAGTTCAGTGTTTCAGCGATGTAGCAGCCTGTCCTTATAGTAACAGACTGAGGGTAGCGCTGGTTTGTCCATCCTTATCCCACAGGGAGGATACAGGGAAACATTTCAATGTTTCTCACAACTCAGAGGCCAGTGAGAAAATGCACCATCCAAATGACTGTATCCATCACTTCAAATTGTAAACAATAAAAATGTGGATGAAAGCGTGCCGAGCAGCAGAGTGACCGATGTTGTTGTGTGTCTTTGTGTTGACGAAGCTGAGCTGGAGAGAGACAGACTCAGCCCCATGCCCTGGTTCTCAGGGAAGGGGAAGGCGCCCCGCCCTGAGCTCAGGAGCTGGGTTTAACTCCCTCTGTCAACCCACTACAACCTGGCCTCCCGATTTCCTGTCCCCTAATCATTCTCCTCATCTCTCTCGCTCTCTCGCTCTCTCTCTCTCTCTCTATTTGCACTCTCACTCTTTCTCATCACCTCTCCCTTTCACTATCCCAAGTGTCGCTCTCTCACAAGCACACCTCTCCCCAGTTTCTCCACCTGCACCGACTCCTCTCTCCCTCACGGTCACTCTCACTTTCCTGCCATCTCTGTCTCCCTCACGCAATTCTGTCTCTATAACATTTTCCCCCTCCTCTCCTACTACATTTCTTTGCTTTCTCACACCCACATCCACCCGGACACACATACTCACCACCCAGCGCCCCAGGCTCTGGGTTAGAGGAACAGAGAAGGATCAGGGAAACAGATTCTGACAGAGAGGAAGGGAGGGACAGTAGGGAGAGAGATTCAGTCAAAGAGAAGCAGATCGAGAGATACCGAAGGAGGGGGATCGAGTGTCAGAGAAAATAGAGAGATAGTGAAAGATCAGGGTTAGATAGAGGGGCAAGGGAGAGACAGGGTGAGGGAGAGAGAGAGAGAACGGGAGTGGATAATGAGAAAGAGAGTGTCGTGGGAGGGGGTGAGAGAGGCAGTGATGCAGCGAGAGAGAGAGCGAGAGATAGAGGGAGTGAAACAGCGAGGAAGAGTGGGAGACAGAGACAGACAGAGCGAGAGTGTGAAGTGGGCAAGACCTATAGAGAGAGGAGCGAAGAGAGAGAGAAAGTGGGCAATATAAATTGTGGAGGAGAGAGAGAGAGAGGCAGAGAGAGAATTAGAGTGCGAGAGAGTCAGGAGGTGAGAGATAGGGGAGGCAAGAAAGAGTGGGATGGCAAGAGAGAGAGAGAGAGATAAAGGAGGCGAGAGAGAGGGTCGAGAGAGAGGGGGGCAGGAGACACATTGAGACATATGAGGCGAGAGAGAGAGAGAGAGGAATGAGACGGAGAGGACGAGAGAGAGAGGGAGAGGGCGGGAGAGAGGAGAGGCGAGAGAGAGAGAAAGAGAAAGAGGGAGGGGCGAGAGAGAGGGAGGTGGTGAGCGAGAGAGTCGGGGCGAGAGAGAAGTGGGGCAAGAGAGAGGCAAATGAGAGAGAAAGAAAGTCTGTCAGAGAGAATCAAGGGAAGAGAGAGAAGAGGTGTGAGAGAGGGGTCAAGAGAGAGAGAACCGAAAGAGAGCAAGAGAGAGCGTTAGGGCGAGAGAGAGCATGAGGGCGAGGGAGAGTGTGCAAGAGAGACTTAGAGTGGGTGAGGGAGAGAGAAGAGGGGAGAGAGACAAAGAGACAGAGGTTGAGGGGGTGAGAGAGAGAGACGGGACGAGAGACAGAGACAGGGAGAGGAAGAGCGAGAAAAGATTGACAGACTGAGAGCTGCGGGGGGGGGAGGCGAGGGTAAGAGAGAGTGGGCGACAGAGACAGGGAGGGAAGAGAGAGACAGCGAGGGCGAGAGAGAGTCAGAGAGAGAGTGAGGTCGAGGGAGAGAACCAGAGAGAGAGAGATGATGTGAGAGAGGAGTGAGAGATGAATGGCAAAGAGGAGAGAGGGGTGCGCGAGAGCGGTGTAGAGAGAAAGGTAGCGAGAGAGTCAGAGAGGGTGAGAGTGACTGCGAGCACGAGGGGGCAAGAGAGGGCGAGAGAGAGGGAGAGACAGAGCGTGAGTGAGAGGGGGAGAAAAGGGACGAAAGAGAGCATGAGGGCCAGAGAGAATGGGAAAGAGCAAGCGAGAGAAGGGGGGAGAGAGACAGGTCGAGAAGGAGTGTGAAGGGGGGCGAGAGATGGGGGTGAGAGAGCGGGCAGAATGCGAGAGGGTGGGCAAGAGAGGACGTGAGAGAGAGGATCGGGAGAGTTTGTGAGAGAGAGGGGTGAGAAACGGAGGCGAGCAAGTGGGCGATAGGTGGCCAGAGGACGGGGAGAGAGGTGGGTGAACACCAAGGTGGGGCAGGCGTTCGAGGCGGGTGAGAGAAGTAGCGAGAGATGGGGCGAGAGAGGGGTGCGAGACAATCGAGAGAGGGGGCGAGAGAGAGGAGGCGAGAGAGAGGGGTGAGAGTGGGAGTCGAGAGAGGTCGTCAAGAGAAGAGGCGAGAGTGTGGTGCAAGAGAATCGGGGATGGGGTGAGAGAGAGGGGTAAGAGCGGGGGATGCGAGAGGGGGCAAGACGGGGGGGCGCGAGAGAGGGGGGCAGAGAGGAGTGCCAGAGACGTGGCGACGTGTGTGTGCAATGGTGTTGGGGAGTTTGGGTGAGACGGGGCGAGAGGTTGGGCGTGCAGACAGGGAGAGAGATAGGATGTGGGCGAGAAAGGGGGCGAGAGAGGGGGCGAGTGTGCTTGCGGGAGAGGGGGAGGGAGAGCATATTGGAAGAGTGGGCTAAGAGAGTGTTGTGAGAGAGAGAGGCGAGAGAGCGGAGCAAGAGAGACAGACAAGGGACAGTTGCGAAAATGTGGGGCAAGCGACTGGGGAGAGAGAAGGAGGGTGAGAGAGTGGTGCCCAGAGACGGTATGAGGGGTTTCGGGAGGGGGGTGAACGATGATACGAGAGACATGGGAGAACGATAGGAAGTGGGTGAGAGAGAGGAGGGTGAGAGAGGCTGCGTGGGAGATAAAAATGGTGAGAGGGGGGGCAAGAGAGGGTGGCAAGAGACAGGGCAAGAGAGAGGGGGCGAGAGAGAGGTGGGAGAAGAGAGGTTCGAGGGAATGGGCGAGAGAGTGGGCGAGAGAGGGGGACGAAAGAGGGGATAGAGATGCAGTGCGAGACGTGTGTGAGAAAGCACACAGAGAGGGACGCGGGAGAGTGGGAGAGAGGGTTCGAGATGTAGTGTGATAGGGAGAGAAATGGGTAGAGAGATAGAAGGTGGACAAGAGAGAGGGGGCGAGAGAGAGGGGAGAGAGTGAGGGATGAGAGAGGGGAGGGTGAGAGAGGACAGAGAGAGGAGACGCAAGAGCGTGGAAAGAGAGCAGGGCCAGAGAGGCGGGCCAGAGAGGGGCTCAAGAGAGGGTGGCTATAGATGTGAATTAGCACGCAGGTCTTGAGTGGGGGGCGTAAGAGGGTGCGAGAGAGGGGGGCAAGAGAGGAGGGCCAGAGAGGGGGTCGAGCGAGTGGGCGAGAGGGTTGAGATGGTGCATGAGATGGGGAGAGAGATAGGATGCGGGTGAGAGTGATGGTGCGAAAGAGGGGGAAGAGATGTGGAGATGGGTGGGAGAGAGAATGGCGAGACAGGATCGAGAGGGGGCAAAAGAGAAGACCAAGAGGGGGCAAGAGAGGGGGCGAGAGGGTAGATTGAGGGCTAGAGAGGGCTTCGAGAGAGGGGCAAAAGAGAAGATGAGAGAGGGGCGAGAGAGAGAAAGGGGCAAGGGTGGATCAAGAGACCGGGTGAGAGAGGAGGACGAGAAACGGTGGGCGGCACGGTGGCACAGTGGTTAGCACTGCTGCCTCACAGCGCCACGGACCTGGGTTCAATTCCCGCCTCAGGCGACTGACTGTGTGGAGTTTGCACGTTCTCCCCGTGTCTGCGTGGGTTTCCTCCGGGTGCTCCGGTTTCCTCCCACAGTCCAAAGATGTGCGGGTCAGGTCAATGGGCCATGCTAAATTGCCCCTAGTGTTAGGTAAGGGGTATATGTAGGGGTATGGATGGGTTGCGCTTCGGCGGGTCGGTGTGGACTTGTTGGGCCAAAGGGCCTGTTTCCACACTGTAAGTAATCTAATCTAAACCTGGGTGAGACAGGGGGATGAGAAAGAAAGCGAGAGAGGGTCAAGAGAATGTGCGCGAGTGAATGGGTGTGAGAGAGGAGCGCGAGAAAGGTGCGTGGAAGATTGGGCGAGAGAAGGGGAGCGAGAGAGGTGCGAGAGTGTGGAGGGAGAGCGGGCGGGAGAGGGAGTGAGTGAGGGCCTTGTTGGAGGGTACAAGGGAGAGGTCGAGAGGGGGGTGAAAGAGAGAGGGCGAGAGGGGAGTGTGAGAACAGTGTTGAGAGGGTGTCACCCCTCAGTCATCTACACCCAATGGAAATATGATGGACAATGACACAAATATCGCTGCTAGCGTTCCTGCCACTACTTCGCCACAATGTTTTTGGATACACTTGTTCAGGACTTCGAGCTTTCTCTCCCTTTGTTTTCTTAGATCTCCAGCATCATCTCGTCTGTAATTGGGTCTATTTTCAAGCCATCGCAGTCTCTTTCCCTTTGTTTCCCAGTCTTTGTCCACAGGACATTCTGACATGAAATATTCAATGAGGATCTCGTCCATCTCCTGTGATTCCACACATGAATGAGCTTACTGAACTTTGAGGGGCTCTATTGTCTTCCCACTTACTAATTTATACTTTATTCTTTACAACTTGTTCGGATTGTGCTTATATTTCTCTGCCAAAGCTATCTTATTCCTCCCATTTCTTCTTTCAGCTTATCCAGTCCCTCCTTCTAAGTCAGACCATCCAGTATTAGTGACATCTTTATCAATCTTTGTTCTATTTGCAGTGGAGGATCAGAATTCTACTCAGAACACCAACTGAAGAACCAGCAATGTCTTGTACATCCATATCATGATGTCCTAACTGATGTATTCAGTGCTCTGGCCCATGAGGGCTATGAAGGGATGTGACAGTTACTGTAGAGTGGGGGGGGTTGACGGGCCATGACGGTTACTGAACTGCGGGTATTTTGTTGGGCCGTGTTGGTTTCTATACAGTGGAAGGTATGTCCTGCCGTGATGGTTACTGTACAGTGGGAGGAATGTCGGGCTGTGACTGATTGTGTACAGTGGGATGTATGTCGGTCCGTGATGGTAACTGTGCGGGGGGGCGTATGACGGCCCGTGACAGTTACTGTAAAGTGGGAGGTATGTCAGGCCGTTATGGTTACTGTACAGTGGAAGGTATGTGGGGGTGTGCTGGTTACAGTACAGTGGAAGGTATGTTGGGCCATGACGGATACTGTACCTTGGGAGGAATGTCGGGCCGTGATGGTTACTGCACATTGGAAGGTATGTCGGGCCGTGTTGGGTTTCTGTACAGTGGGAGGTATGTCGGGGTTGATGGTTGCTGTACAGTGGGAGGTATGTCGGCCAATGACGGTTACTGTACCGTGGGAGGTATTTCCGGCCGTGATGGTTACTGTACAGTGGGACGTATGTGGGGCCGTGACTGTTCATGTGCAGTGGGATGTATGCGAGGCCATGACAGTTACTGTGCAGTGGGAGGTATGTCAGGCCGTTATGGTTACTGTGCAGTGGGAGGTATGTCGGCCAATGACGGTTACTGTACCGTGGGAGGTATTTCGGGCCGTGATGGTTACTGTACAGTGGGACATATGTGGGGCCGTGACTGTTAATGTGCAGTGGGATTTATGCGAGGCCATGACGGTTACTGTGCAGTGGGATGTATGTCAGGCCGTTATGGTTACTGTGCAGAGGGAGCTAATTTGATCCGTGATGTTTACTGTACAGTGGGATGTATGTTGGGCCGTGATGGTTAATGTACAGTGGGAAGTATGAAAGGATGTGACAGTTACTGTAGAGTGGGGTGTTTGACGGGCCATGACAGTCACTGTACAGTGGGGGATTTGTTGGGCCTTGTTGTTTTCTGTACAGTGGGAGGAATATCGGGCTGTGACCGTTTCTGTACAGTGGGTGGTATGTCGGTCCATGATGGTTACTGTGCAGTGGGGAGTGTGACGGCCCGTGACAATTACTGTAAAGTGGGAGGTACGTCGGGCCGTAGTGGTTATGGTACAGTGTGAGGTATGTCGGGCCATTATGGTTACTGTACAGTGGGAGGTATGTTGGGCCGTGATAGTAACTATACAGTGGGACGCATATTGGTCCGTGATGGTTACTGTACAGTGGGAGGTATGTTGTGCCGTGGTGGTTACTGTACAGTGGGAGGAATGTCGGTGTGTGATGGTTATTGTACAGTGGGAGATATGTCGGGAATGATGGTTACTGTAGAGTGGCAGGTATGTTGGGCCGTGGCGGTTAATGTAGAGTGGGAGGTATTTTGTTCCGTTATGGTTACTGTAGAGTGGGAGGTATGTCTGACCGTGGTGGCTACTGTACAGTGGGAGTTATGTCAGGCCGTTATTGTTACTGTACAGTGGGACGTATTTTGGGCCGTGATGGTTACTGTACAGTAGCAGGTATGTCAGGACGGGATGGTTACTGCACAGTGGGAGGTATGTTGTACCGTTACGGTTACTGTACATTGGGGCCTATTTTGGGCCGTGATGATAATGTACACTGGGAAGTATGAAGGGATGTGACAGTTACTGTAGAGTGGGGGTGTTGACGGGTGGTTACGGATACTGAACTGTGGGTATTTTGTTGGGCCGTGTTGGTTTCTGTACACAGGAAGGTATGTCCTGCCGTGATGGTTACTGTACAGTGGGAGGAATGTCGGGCCGTGACTGATTGTGTACAGTGGGATGTATGTCGGTCCGTGATGGTTACTGTGCAGGGGTGGGGTATGACTGCCTGTGACAGTCACTGTAAAGTGGGAGGTATGTCAGGCCGTTATGGTTACTGTACAGTGGGAGGTATGTGGGGGTATGCTGGTTACAGTACAGTGGAAGGTATGTTGGGCCGTGACGGTTACTGTACAGTGGAAGGTATTTCGGGCCGTTATGGTTACTATACAGTGGGAGGTATGTCGGGCTGTGACGGATACTGTACAGTAGGAGGAATGTCGGGCCATGATGGTTGCTGTACAGTGGGAGGTATGTCGGCCAAAGACGGTTACTTTAACGTGGGAGGTATGTCCGGCCATGATGGTTACTGTACAGTGGGACGTATGTGGGGCCGTGACTGTTAATGTGCAGTGGGATTTTTGCGAGGCCGTGATGGTTACTCTGCAGTGGGAGGTATGTCAGGCTGTTATGGTTACTGTGCAGTGGGAGATATGTCGGGGTTGATGGTCACTGTAAAGTGTGAGGTATGTCGGCCAATGACGGTTACTGTACAGTGGGAGGTATATCGGGCCGTGAACGTTACTGTACCGTGGGAGGTGATGGTTACTGTACAGTGGGACGTATGTGGGGCTGTGACTGTTAATGTGCAGTGGGATTTATGCGAGGCCATGACGGTTACTGTGCGGTGGGATGTATGTCAAGCCGTTATGGTTACTGTGCAGAGGGAGGTAATTTGAGCCGTGATGGTTACTGTACAGTGGGATGTATGTGGGGACTTCACGGTTAATGTGTGGTGGGAGGTATTTTGGGCCGTAATGGATACTGCACAGTGGGAGGTATGTCAGGCTGTTATGGTTACTGTACAGTGGGAAGTATGTCGGACCGTGATGGTTACTGTACAGTGGGTGACATGTCGGGCCGTTATGGTTACTGTACATTGGATCCTATGTTGGGCCGTGATGGTTAATGTACAGTGGGAAGTATGAAAGGATGTGACAGTTACTGTAGAGTGGGGTGTTTGACGGGCCATGACAGTCACTGTACAGTGGGGGATTTGTTGGGCCTTGTTGTTTTCTGTACAGTGGGAGGAATATCGGGCTGTGACCGTTTCTGTACAGTGGGTGGTATGTCGGTCCGTGATGGTTACTGTGCAGTGGGGAGTGTGACGGCCCGTGACAATTACTGTAAAGTGGGAGGTACGTCGGGCCGTAGTGGTTATAGTACAGTGTGAGGTATGTCGGGCCATTATGGTTACTGTACAGTGAGAGGTATGTTGGGCCGTGATAGTAACTATACAGTGGGACGCATATTGGTCCGTGATGGTTACTGTATAGTGGGAGGTATGTTGTGCCGTGGTGGTTACTGTACAGTGGGAGGAATGTCGGTGTGTGATGGTTATTGTACAGTGGGAGATATGTCGGGATTGATGGTAACTGTAGAGTGGCAGGTATGTTGGGCCGTGACGGTTAATGTACAGTGGGAGGTATTTTGTTCCATTATGGTTACTGTAGAGTGGGAGGTATGTCTGACCGTGGTGGCTACTGTACAGTGGGAGTTATGTCAGGCCGTTATTGTTACTGTACAGTGGGACGTATTTTGGGCCGTGATGGTTACTGTACAGTAGCAGGTATGTCAGGACGGGATGGTTACTGCACAGTGGGAGGTATGTTGTACCGTTACGGTTACTGTACATTGGGGCCTATTTTGGGCCGTGATGATAATGTACACTGGGAAGTATGAAGGGATGTGACAGTTACTGTAGAGTGGGGGTGTTGACGGGCGGTTACGGATACTGAACTGTGGGTATTTTGTTGGGCCGTGTTGGTTTCTGTACAGAGGAAGGTATGTCCTGCCGTGATGGTTACTGTACAGTGGGAGGAATGTCGGGCCGTGACTGATTGTGTACAGTGGGATGTATGTCGGTCCATGATGGTTACTGTGCAGGGGTGGGGTATGACTGCCTGTGACAGTCACTGTAAAGTGGGAGGTATGTCAGGCCGTTATGGTTACTGTACAGTGGGAGGTATGTGGGGGTGTGCTGGTTACAGTACAGTGGAAGGTATGTTGGGCCGTGACGGTTACTGTACAGTGGAAGGTATTTCGGGCCGTTATGGTTACTATACAGTGGGAGGTATGTCGGGCTGTGACGGATACTGTACAGTAGGAGGAACGTCGGGCTGTGATGGTTGCTGTACAGTGGGAGGTATGTCGGCCAAAGACGGTTACTTTAACGTGGGAGGTATGTCCGGCCATGATGGTTACTGTACAGTGGGACGTATGTGGGGCCGTGACTGTTAATGTGCAGTGGGATTTTTGCGAGGCCGTGATGGTTACTCTGCAGTGGGAGGTATGTCAGGCTGTTATGGTTACTGTGCAGTGGGAGGTATGTCGGGGTTGATGGTCACTGTAAAGTGTGAGGTATGTCGGCCAATGACGGTTACTGTACAGTGGGAGGTATATCGGGCCGTGAAAGTTACTGTACCGTGGGAGGTGATGGTTACTGTACAGTGGGACATATGTGGGGCTGTAACTGTTAATGTGCAGTGGGATTTATGCGAGGCCATGACGGTTACTGTGCGGTGGGATGTATGTCAAGCCGTTATGGTTACTGTGCAGAGGGAGGTAATTTGAGCCGTGATGGTTACTGTACAGTGGGATGTATGTTGGGCCGTGATGGTTACTGTACAGTGGGAGGTATGTCGGGCTGTGATGGTTACTGTACAGTGGGAGCTATGTGGGGACTTCATGGTTAATGTGCGGTGGGAGGTATTTTGGGCCGTAATGGATACTGGACAGTGGGAGGTATGTCAGGCTGTTATGGTTACTGTATAGTGGGAAGTATGTCGGGCCGTGATGGTTCCTGTACGGTTGGTGGTATGTCGGGCCGTTATGGTTACTGTACATTGGGGCCTATGTTGTGCCGTCGTGGTTAATGTACAGTGGGAAGGATGAAGGGATGTGACAGTTACTGTACAGTTGGGGGTTTGACGGGCCGTGACGGTCACTGTACAGTGGGAGGAATGTCGGGCTGTGACCGTTTCTGTACAGTGAGTGGTACGTCGGTCCGCGATGGTTACTGTGCAGTGGGGAGTGTGACGGCCCGTGACAATTACTGTAAAGTGGGAGGTATGTCGAGCCGTAGTGGTTACAGTACAGTGCGAGGTATGTCGGGCCATTATGGTTACTGTACAGTGGGAGGTATGTTGGGCCGTGATGGTTACTGTACAGTGGGAGTTGTTTCAGAACGTGAGGGTTACTGTACAGTGGGAGGTATGTTGGGCCGTCATGGTTACTGTGCAGTGGGGAGTAAGACGGCCTGTGACAGTTACTGCGCAGTTTGGCATATGACATACCGTGATGGTTACTGTACAGTGGGAGGAATTTCGGTTTTGATGGTCGCTGCATGGTGGGAGGTATGTGTGTCCTTCACGGTTAATGTGCAGTGTGAGGTATGGAGGGCCGTGATGGTTCCTGTGCAGTGTGAGGTATGTCGGGCCATGACGGTTACTGTACAGTCTGAGGTATGTGTGTCCTTCACGGTTAATGTGCAGTGGGAGGTATGGCGGGCCGTGATGGTTCCTGTGCAGTGGGAGGTATGTTGGGACGTTATGGTTACTGTACAATGGGATGTATGCCGGGCCGTGATGGTTACTGTACAGTAGGAGGTATTTTGGGCAGTGAATGTTACTGAACAATGGGATGTACGTCGGTCCGTGGTGGTGACTGTACAGTGGGAGGTATGTTGGGCCGTGATGGTTACTGTACAGTGGGAGATATGTGGGGGTGTAACGGTTCATGTACAGTGGAAGGTATGTTTGGCCGTGATGGTTACTGTACAGTGGGAGGTATGTCGGGCCGGTATGGTGATTGTACAGTGGGAGTTATGGCGGGCCGTGATGGTTAATGCACAGTGGGAGGTATGCGGGTCCATGACGGTTACTGTACAGTGGGGGGTATTTCGTGCCGTGATGGTTCCTGTACAATGGGAGGTTTGTCGCGCCGTGACGGTTACTGTGCAGTGAGAGATATGCGGGACCGTGACAGTTACTGCACATTAGGAGGTATTGCGGCCCGTGATGGTTACTGTACAGTGGGAGGCATTTTGGGCCGTGATGGTTACTGAACAATGGGCGGTATGCCGAGCCATGGTGGTGACTGTACTTTGGGAGGTATGTCGGGCCGTGATGGTTACTGTACAGTGGGAGGTATGAGGGGGTGTGATGGTTCCTGTACAATGGGAGGTTTGTCGGGCCGTGACGGTGACTGTGCAGTGAGAGATATGCGGGACCGTGACAGTTACTGCACATTAGGAGGTATTGCGGCCCGTGATGGTTACTGTACAGTGGGAGGCATTTTGGGCCGTGATGGTTACTGAACAATGGGAGGCATGACGAGCCATGGTGGTGACTGTACTTTGGGAGGTATGTCGGGCCGTGATGGTTACTGTACAGTGGGAGGTATGAGGGGGTGTGATGGTTACTGTACAGGGTTAGGTATGTTGGGCCGTGACGGTTACTGTACAGTGGGAGGTATGTCAGGCCATTATGGTTATTGTGCAGTGGGAGGTATGTCGGGCCATGATGGTTACTGTACAGTGGGAGGTATGCGGGCCCGTGACGGCTACTATACAGTGGGAGGTATGTTGTGCTGTAGTGGTTACTGTACAGTGGGAGGTATGTCGGGCCGGTATGGTGATTGTACAGTGGGAGGTATGTCGGGCCATGATGGTTACTGTACAGTGGGAGGTATGCAGGCCCGTGATGGCTACTATACAGTGGGAGGTATGTTGTGCTGTAGTGGTTACTGTACAGTGGGAGGTACGTCGGGCCCTGATTGTAACTGTACAGTGGGGGGTATTTTGGGCCGTGATGGTTACTGTACAGTGGGAGGTATGTCGGGCCGTGACGTTTACTGTGCAGTGGGAGGTATGCGGGGCTGTGACGGATACTGTACAGGGGGATGTATGTTGGGCATTGATGGTTACTATACAGTGGGAGGTGTATTGGTCGGTGATGGTGACTGTACAGTGGGAGGTATGTTGTGCCCTGGTGGTTACTGTACAGTGGGAGGCATGTCGGGCCGTGATGGTTACTGTACAGTGGGAGGTTTGTCGGGCCGTGATGCTTTCTGTACAGTGGGAGGTTTGTCGGTCAGTGATAATTACTGTATTGTGGGATTAATGTCAGGTTGTGAACGTTACTGTACAGTGGGAGGTATGTCGGGCCGTGGTAGTTACTGTGCAGTGGGTGGTATGTCGGGCCATCATAGTTACTGTACAGTGGGAGGAATGTCGGTGTGTGATGGTTATTGTACAGTTGGAGTTATATCGGAATTGATGGTTACTGTAGAGTGGGAGGTATGTTGGGCCGTGACGGTTTATGTACAGTGGGAGGTATGTTGTTCCGTCATCGTTACTGTAGAGTGGGTGGTATGTAGGGCCGTGGTGGTTACTGCACAGTGGGAGTTATGTCAGGCCGTTATTGTTACTCTACAATGGGATGTATTTTGTGCCGTGATGTTTACTGTACAGTGGGAAGTATGTCGGGCCGTGATGGTTACTGTACAGTGTTTGGAATGTCAGGACGCGACGGTTACTGCACAGTGGGAGGTATGTCGGGCCGTTATGGTTACTGTACATTGGGGCCAATGTTGGACCGTGATGGTTAATGTACACTTGGAAGTATGAAGGGATGTGACAGTTACTGTAGAGTGGGGGTTTTAACGGGCCGTGACAGTTACTGAAGAGTGGGGATTTTGTTGGGCCGTGTTGGTTACTGTACAGTGGAAGGTATGTCCTGCCGTTATGGTTACTGTACAGTGGGAGGTATGTGGGGGCGTGCTGGTTACAGTACAGTGGGAGGTATGTCGGGCCGTGATGGTTACTGTACAGTGGGAGGTATGTCGGGCAGTGATGGTTACTGTACAGTGGGAGGTATGTCGGGGTTGATGGTTGCTGTACAGTGGGAGGTATGTCGGGCTGTGATGGTTACTGTATAGTGGGAGGTATGTCGGGCCGTGATGGTTGCTGTACAGTGGGAGGTATGACGGCCAATGACCGTTACTGTACCGTGGGAGGTATTTCCGGCCGTGATGGTTACTGTACAGTGGGACGTATGTGGAGCCGTGACTGTTAATGTGCAGTGGAATTTATGCGAGGCCGTCACGGTTACTGTGCAGTGGGATGGATGTCAGGCCGTTATGGTTACTGTGCAGAGGGAGGTCATTTGATCCGTGATGGTTATTGTACATTGGGATGTATGTTGGTACATGATGGTTACTGTACAGTGGGAGGTATGTCGGGCCGTGATGGTTACTGTACAGTGGGAGCTATGTGGGGACTTCACGGTTAATGTGCAGTGGGAGGTATTTTGGGCCGTGATGGATACTGCACAGTGGGAGGTATGTCAGGCTGTTATGGTTACTGTACAGTGGGAGGTACGTTGGGCCGTCATGGTTACTGTGCAGTGGGGAGTAAGACGGCCTGTGACAGTTACTGCGCAGTTTGGCATATGACATACCGTGACGGTTACTGTACAGTGGGAGGAATTTCGGTTTTGATGGTCGCTGCACGGTGGGAGGTATGCGGCCCGTGATGGTTACTGTGCAGGAGGCGGTTTTTTGGGCCGTTATGGTTACTGTACAGTGGGAGGCATTTTGGGCCGTGATGGTTACTGAACAATGGGAGGTATGCCGAGCCATGGTGGTGACTGTACTTTGGGTGGTATGTCGGGCCGTGATGGTTACTGTACAGTGGGAGGTATGAAGGGGTGGGTTGGTTACTGTACAGGGTTAGCTATGTTGGGCCGTGACGGTTACTGTACATTGGGAGGTATGTCGGGCCATTATGGTTATTGTGCAGTGGGAGGTATGTCCGGCCATGGTGGTTACTGTACAGTGGGAGGTATGCGGGCCCGTGACGGTTACTATACAGTGTGAGGTATGTTGTGCTGTAGTGGTTACTGTACAGTGGGAGGTACGTCAGGCCCTGATGGTTACTGTACAGTGGGGGGTATTTTGGGCCGTGATGGTTACTGTACAGTGGGAGGTATGTCGGGCCGTGACGTTTACTGTGCAGTGGGAAGTATGCGGGGCTGTGACGGTTACTGTACAGAGGGATGTATGTTGGGCATTGATGGTTACTATACAGTGGGAGGTGTATTGGTCGGTGATGGTGACTGTACAGTGGGAGGTATGTTGTGCCGTGGTGGTTACTGTACAGTGGGAGGCATGTCGGGCCGTGATGGTTACTGTACAGTGGGAGGTTTTTCGGGCCGTGATGCTTTCTGTACAGTGGGAGGTTTGTCGGTCAGTGATAATGTTGGGCCGTGATGGTTAATGTACACTTGGAAGTATGAAGGGATGTGACAGTTACTGTAGAGTGGGGGATTTAACGGGCCGTGACAATTACTGCTTAGTGGGGATTTTGTTGGGCCGTGTTGGTTTCTGTACAGTGGAAGGTATGTCCTGCCGTTATGGTTACTGTACAGTGGGAGGTATTTGGGGCGTGCTGGTTACAGTACAGTGGGAGGTATTTCGGGCTGTAATGGTTACTGTACAGTGGAAGATATGTCGGGCCGTGATAGTTACTGTACAGTGGGAGGTATGTCTGTCCTTGATAGTTGCTATGCAGTTTTAGGTATTTAGGACCGTGATGGTCACTGTACAGAGGGAGGTATGTCGGGCCCTGATGGTTACTGTACAGTGGAAGGTATGTGGGGCCGTGATGGTTGCTGTACAGTGGGAGGTATGTGGGTCCATGACGGTTACTGTACAGTGGGTTGTATGTCGGGCCATGATGGTTACTGTGCAGTGGGAGATAGGTCGGGATGTGACGGTTACTGTACAGTGGGAGGTGTGTCGTACCGTGATGGTTACTGTACAGTGGGAGGTATGACGGGCCGTTATGGTTTCTGTACTGTGGGAGGTATGACGGGCCGTGACGTATACTGTACTGTGGGAGGTATGTCCGGCCGTGATGGTTACTGTACAGTGGGAGGTATGTCGGGCCGTGAGGGTTACTGTACAGTGGGAGGTGTGTCGGGCCGTGACGGTTACTGTACAGTGGGAGGCACGTTTGGCCGTGATGGTTACTGTACTGTGGGAGGTATGTCGGGCCGTGACGGTTGCTGTGCAGTGGGAGGTATGTCGAGCCGTGATAGTTACTGTACAGTGGGGGATATCTAAGAGTGTGATGGTTACAGTCCAGTGGGAGGTATGTCGGGCCGTGATGGTGACTGTACAGTGGGAGGCATGTTGCACCGTGATGGTTATTGTGCAGAGGGAGGTATGTCGGGCCGTGATGGTTACTGTGCAGTTGGAGGGATGTCGGGCCATGATTGTTGCTGTACAGTAGGAGGTATTTTTGGCTATGAGGTTACAGAGTGTATGAGCTGCACAGAGTATGATTCTGCTGTGGCCGATGGCCCTCCGCACCTCATGGCTGCATCATCATTGGTTATTTCATCGTTTGAAGTATGTCCCATTCCGTGCACAAGGGGCTACATAAGTTGGTGAGAAGGGTCTGCAAAATGTGATGATAGCCATTGCTCCCCATCGTGCAGTGATCATTCTTACCGATGTATGAAATGGAGTGGTGAATCTGCAGCAGGCAGATCGGTGATGATGTGGTCAATTATATGTTTTCCTTTTTTTGGTTCCACCATAACCTGCCACAGAGCAGTCGAGCAGCCACAGGATCCAGCATCAATGCAGAGCACTATCATTCGATTGGATTCCCTTCAGGATGGGAACAGACCCTTCTGCTCAACCAGTCCACACTGACCCTCCAAAGAGCAACATATAACAATCTGGCTGATGCACTGAACACTGTGCCCAGTTTACCATGGCCAATTCACCTGAGCTGCACATCTTTGGACCGTGGGAGGAAACCCACGCAGACACACAGAGAGTTTGCAGACTCCACACAAGCAGTTGCCCGAGGCTGGAATCTAACCTGGGACCCTGATGCTATGAGGCAGCAGTGCTTAACACAGAGCCACCGTCCCACCCTATATTGACTTCTTCCCAAAACTGGCTGTGTCCTGTCAATGGGACAAAATCTACCAGAGTGGGAGGTGATGTTGCCTGGGACATAGTTCCGTTAACAGAATCCTGCTTTCCAGACAATATCTGACTGTTGCTTGACTAGTCCGTGGGAAATATATACTTGGTCACTTTCACATTTTCTGCAATGAAGAGTTAATATCACTTTATTTCTTACATATTTTAAAATAAACCAAACATCATTGTTTTTCATTTGAAAGCAATTGAAGTGAACAATAATTGAAATACCAGAGCACACAGCTAACTATTACACAATTCAGTGACTGTAGTAAACAGCCGATCCATGTTCAGATCAGTGAACACGCCATCTTGCAGGCAGCAATGCTGTTGAAAATGACTTTGAGGTAAAGCTTGAATTCAAGCACAGTGTTATTGCGCCTCACCATAACCTCCAAAACACTGGCCATCTCCAAAATCTGTCCAGAGAGCTTCCAAACTGGAGCTAGGCAGTTACTCACACAATCCTTCACCATAGATTGTTTAGAGACATACCTGAACAACAGGGAGATGTGTGTGGGGTAGAGTGGTCAATGGACTAGCACATGGCGCTGGCCCAGATGCAGTTCAATATTTATAACAACGACCTTTAAACAGTCATGTCTTGCAAGTATATCTCTTCTTGTGTGCCACCTAAACTCTGTAATTCTGAGCCTTGGACCCGATCCTGAATGAAGGTGTTATTAAGGTGATGGACTCCTGCAGCACATGGCATCTTACATTGAATCCCTCATATACCTTATCCAGTGTATGTTCGCCCCACAATGTTAGTATTGTTAGGTAGGATAGAGATGTAGTTACTTCTTAGGACATTGGGGGGCGCTGTGAACCTATAGTTTAAAATGATGACCAAAGTAATTTTTAATTCTGGGCTTGTTGCCATGACAACTAACAACACTGATGTTCAAATGCAAGAACGTCAGCAAGGTCAATTCTGCCTGCTAAACTAAGTGATTAGATTAAGGTAAACTATGTGATAATAAGACTAGGAAAAATGTCTCGATCATAGTAATTCTTTGTGTCCATGATACAGAATGTCTCAAATATATGTAAAGCCTTTGCAAAAATGTTTGCAGAATACATAGAACCTTTGTTTGCAAATTATACCATTTTGAAGAAGGCTTTTGTTTGTGAAAGATCACGTTGTGTGTAATTGCATGAATTGAGATTAGAAAATAGTATAACTAACGGGGCTAATCGATAGATTTTCAGAACTTGTACAATTTCTCCAGCGAACTTGTCGAACTTTCGATCTTCGCTGTTACAGCTAAGTTTCTGCAGCTAGATAAACGTACCTGCTTTATATCAAATAATTGGGTAAGTGTGGTCTCTCCTTAAAAGAACACACTAGGACATTATTTCGTCCTAACAGATGGTGACCCCTAAGTGGCGGAGGAGACCATGGGATGGCAGATTGGGAGGCAGACAAACTTTTCTGCCGAAACTTTAAGGTGAGGAAGCGCCTGTTACATCAAAAGCTTCCAGTAGTTAACTCTTGAGTTAGACATTTGTCTGCTTTTTAATCCTCACCAACTTGAAATTGAATTGATTTTGGCTACATAGGCGCAGAATCTTGGCTGGTAAGTCATTTTAAATCTTCTAATGTTAATTTCTCTCCGACGTAAAAATTCTTCTAGGTGAGGGGAACCGCGGACCCCGTCGCAGAGACTTTAAAATTCCTAGAAGTGAGGAGTCCCCACCGTTAAAATTATTCTAAGTGAGGGGTTAGGTTAACCCCGATGCACTAGTGCGCGCTGAAAATTCTTAGAAATGAGGAGTCTCCGCCTTTAAAATTCTTCTAAGTGAGGGGTTTGGTTAACCCCGACGCACTAGTGTGCACTGAAAATTCTTAGAAGTGAGGAGTCTCCGCCTTTAAAATTCTTCTAGGTGAGGGGATTTGCGAGCCCCCCGTGCAAACGTGAAAGTCCTAGAAGTGAGGAGCGAAAGTGTCTTTGAATTTGTCTCCGACAGTTTAAAAGTCTTCCAAGTGAGGGGTATAGCTAACCCCGACACGCTAGTGTACAGTAAAATTCTTGGGAGTGAGGAGACTTGCAGGAGGAATTAGTCTGAACTGTTTGCTTGGAGGGATCCTTTCCGCTCAAACGTCTACCTTAGCCCGGTTGTTAAGAGCAGAAATCTGGCACGCGAAGGTCAGGTATTGAAAGACGTATTGTTTTAAAGCGGAACCCTTTAGGGAAATGAGTCAGATGAGTGAAGTGGGTATCTGATTTTGGATGTTTATGTATGTTTGAAAGAGAGGGGCCGGCCCAAAAAATTAAGAACGGAAAAGAACTGTTGGTATAACTGAATATTTGTATGTGTTGGTAAAAATTTGTTGGTTGTACGAGAGAGAAGTTTTCCGTGTCGGTGAAGATTTATGTGTATAAGAATCTTTGTGTGTGTAAATTTGATTACGAGAGAAAGGGAGTCACTGTGTGTGCGAGAATTTGAGTGGGTGTAAGAATCTTTTTGTGTAAAAATCTCTGTGAGAAAGAATTTCTGTATGTGAGAAAATTTGTATGGGTCCATGGAATTAAGAAACTGTGTGTCATTTCTCAAAGAGAGAGAGTAATCGATTGCTACGTGCGCCAGCAGTTTGTCTGTGTAAGAGAGAGAGACTGGCTAAAGGCTTCTCAGCTAACAAGCAGTTTAACACTTTGGGCTCTGGCTTGAATTTATTCGTGTGTTAATAATTTTATGTTTAAGACTTGTTGTCTAACAGTTAATTCTGTGTGCTATTTGTGTTTGTAAATTCATGAATGATTAATGTGATTTTTCTCAAAGAGAGAGATTAGTCAAATTCAACGTGCGTCAGCAGTTTGTCTGTGTAAAACAGAGAGACTGGCTAAAGGCTTCTCAGCTAACAAGCAGTTTAAAACTTTGTGCTCTGGCTTGAATTCATTTATGTTTTAATAATTTTAAATTTAAGACTTGTTGTCTGACAGTTATTTCTGTGTGCTATTTTTGTTTGCAATATCATGAATGCTTAACGTGATTTTCTTTCAGGTTAAAATTCTGATAGAGATTGTGTAAGGGAAAAATATTAGTTGGTAACTGATAATTTTGATTCCCGTTTTTTGAGATAAAATTTTGTGTTTAAATGAAAGTGGTGCAAAGAGGACTGCTGGAAATTTAATTTTTGTATACAACTTGCAGTGAGAAACGACTAAAAAGTGACAAAGAAAGATAGGAATAGAAACAAAGTGGGGGGGAAGCTTAGAGTCAGATAAGAGAAAATAAGATGGAGGAATTAAATTTTGGAACACCAAAATTGCGCCACCTCAGGACAGAATGTCCTCGAGTTCCCTGGTGGTGACTCAGTCTAGGTGGGAATACGACCCTCGCGGGTCGACTGCTATTGGACTGTGTAGCTCTACAGAAAGAAACTTTAGACCTAGTCTTAGGACAGGCGTTAAATCAAAAAGAACTTATTCTGAAAAAAGATTAAGGAGACCTTCCAGAATGTTACACTAATGACAAATATATTAGAGAGGCTCCGAGAGTCTACTAATATTTTAGCACGACAAATGATTGATTTGGGCAAATCCCCTACTGAAGAGATAGGCTGGGACAAGAATGAGTTACCAGAATGGAAGACCCATCTTGTGGTTACTTTTATTCTGCAGTGTGATTTAAACTGTTTGGTAGCGTCTGTGCATATCCCGAAGGGGTTAATAAATAAAAGGTTCAACCCAGCCCCTGTAGCAACAGTCCTACAAACACAGACAGGGAAAGTTCTGGAAGACATTATGAATCTAATTGTAGAAAATAATACAATTAAATAAGCGCAGAAAAAACTAGAAAATTTATAAGAATCTTAAGCTGTGGCTGAACAAAAACTGGTTCCCCGCAGATGACCAACTGTTTTTTACACCTGCTGATTTTGATTAATTTCAGTTGAGAATTCAAGATAATTTGACAGAGATAAATGAGGAAGCAAAGGAAAATGTTTTTAGTAAAATCAAACTGTCAATGAAAATGTACGAGGAGGACATCTACCTTCGGGAATTATTGGCACGAGTCCAGAGCCACTTACTAACCCCGCCGACTATTAAGACTACAAAGTTAGCTGGGGATACGCAGAGCAGAGTACTGATAAATAACCTAGAGTTGGTTCCGATCCAGCCACCTTTGTACCCACCCGTCCCTTTCAGCTCCCCGGCAGACGTAACGACTCAGATTAATGACATTATGGGGCCCATGGCACCTCCTTACACCAGTCCCCCTCCCATGGAATGTGAGAAGCTGGGGCAATCGGCAGAAGGGATTTACAACAAGAGGAGTTCAGATACAAGGGAGTGGATGTCAAAAGTATTGCCAATAACTTCGATCGTAGGAAAAGAGTCACAGGAGTGCCTGAATTCCTTAATCAATAGGCTTACCCAAAGAGCTAAAGAAGCCTCTGCTCTTAGTATTACCATAGATAGGAAAAAAATGAGATCGTCCCGTTTGACCAATTTCAAACTAGGAAAAAGGAATCCATAAGGGAAAGTTTACCCACCACTTTCTCATTTGATACACTGGGGAGTCTTAAAATAAAAGATGAGGAGGACATACATGAATACCTAAAAAAGGCTTGGATTTTATGGGAAACCAGGACTGGGAAAAGACCTGACAGCTCCCCCTTAGCGGTAGCATACTTCAGAAAGGGCATGTTGGAATGGCTCCCCGGCCCAGTACAGAGAGAACTAAGGGATGACATAGTAGGGTTTGACTGAATGTCAGATAATCAATGGAACGAGCAGCTTCACTATTATCTCAAAATGTACCGAATGTCAGGAAAGGTGGAGAAGGGGAGGCGGGGGGGGGAGGGGGTGGGGGGCAGGCTTTTGAATCACCTAAGCAAGTAAAAGAGGAATGAGGTATCATGAAAGAAGACCCCAGGGGGCAGGAAAGGCAGAAACGAGTGTTTGGATCTCGGCAAAGAATATAAAAATGTAAGGAATACTAGATTTATTGTACTCCGAGGAGTACAGGTGGGGAACGCAAGAAATCGCCCAGTTCCATGACCCTAAGATGATGGATTTTTGAAAAAGCCTCCTGTGTTCCGGGTACACAGGGGCTTTTGCTAAATTACCAGAGGGCTTTCTCTTCTCAGGTAGGGTATTGAGAACTGTGGGATTCTCGGGGAAGATTAAGAAACAGCCATATACACAGCCCACTGTAATAACGATTGAGCAATAAAAAAAACACTCTACCCCAACTCCTTGCTCTGAAGTGTCCAGTGAACCTATTAGCGAGGGACGCACTCTCGAAACTTGGAGTGCGCATTCATTGCTTGACTGATGAGATGCGGTTTATGCACTTTGTATAAACCTTCTTGTAAATACAGATATACATAATGTACATATTTAAAATATATTATGCAACCAACAAATGATGTAAATAGCAAGTAAAACTTATTGCTATTTATATTGGCAATTTTTGTGAATTTGAATATGTTCTAGTATAAAAAGTGTTTTCCATCCGACTCTTCCAATGTTCTTATGAATATAGAAGAGACAGTAGGTAATCGTGCTCAAAATTTATCACACCAGCTAACACATCAGAAAACAAATTAATATTCAAAAAATATCTTGTTTAGAGTGCATCTTATTGCATAGGGTCCAAAAAGCTTGAGATATCTATATTGTAGGAATCAAGACAATAATGCAACTAAATTAATGTGGAATTTAGTAATCTGTGATGAAATACAAACTGATTTTAATAATTAATGATCTAAATTACTAATTGTTGATTCTATTTCAAAATAAAATATAAAAGCTGCAGATAAGGATTATAAGCGAAGCAAATTCTAGTCCAGAGATTAGAGTATTTGTATTGTGGGATTTGGCTATTTCTCAGACATTCTATTTTGCGTGAGTAAAGTTTTTCAAACATTACAAGAAAAAAAAACCTTTGAACTTTGGTATAATTACTGAACTTATAAAGTTCACTTTTATGTCATCCATGTGTCAGTTCATAGCAAGTACAACTTCCAAATAAATTGTAAATATGTTTTAATGTATATATATTGCATGGTCTGGCAGTCATTGACTTCCATTTTTTTTTCTCTCTCTCTGGTTTCCATTGACATAGATTGGGGCAGCCAGGTGTGTGTGTGTGTGTGTGTTTCTATTGGACGAGTAACTCCCATTCAGCAATGGAGGGCTCTGATTGAATAGGGGACTCCCATTGAGTTTAAAGCACAATTGTATAGGTGACTCTGGGATATCTTTTTTTTAAAAAAAACAATAAAGAGCCAAAATATGTAACGCCCTGGACCCAGTATTATGTTGACTGTGGCTTCACGGCCAAGTTGCAGACAGAGTTCTTTTTTCTTTAAACCAGAACAACAAACTCATGTTTCAGAACAAACAGAGACAGGTAAAGAAAAATGGAAGGTAAAAGAGACAAAGGGAAGAAGAAGCAAGAGAAAAGGATAGATAGAAGGATTGCGAGAAATAAGGGTTGGGGTAAGGAGACTCACAAAAGACTGTGGAAAGAGAGGGAGAATGTACGTACAGCTAGCAAAACAATTAACACCTTATGGTTTGGTTTGAATGCACATTTGTTAATGATTGAATGAGTAAGTTTTATTCACTGGAGCTTGAGTTCCAGGATTGTTTTAAATGTGATTTTTATAAAAACTTAACATGATTTTTTTAAAGTTAATAACTTCTGTTCTTTTACAAATCATGACTGTCTAACTGTTTTTTTTTCTTTTATCTTTTTACATACAAAATATGTGAAGGTTAGTCGAAGTTTTAGTTTAGCAGTGGGTAATTGTAAAAACAAAAAAAAATTCCATGGTTATTATCTGTGACCTTGGATTCGACCGTTGTGCATGCATTAGAAGTTTTTAACTGGAATTGACAAATTGTTGTAAGACATCACTGATTATTTTACAACCTAAATTATTGTATTTGAGTAATGATTGACCAGGAGTACTTAAGGAAACTAATTTTGGATTTAAAATGGGGTACTAAAACTAGGTGATCACAGTGGTCTTCTAAATTGGTAACTGTAATTTGAATATATTATTTACTGGGGGAGAAAGGAGACTTATATGGGGATACTGGAGCACTCGTCTGTTGAAGGCATGATGTTACGGGAAGAGAAACCTGCTGCTGTTCTTTCCTCCCTCCCTCTCCAGATGGTCTACTACTTCAATACGTTTTTTTTTCTCTATTTTCTCGCCACATTGCTAATAATTATCAGGATCTATACATAAAGTGACTGGAATGATGCATCTTTTGTTTGGGTTAACAAAACATTTGCACCATTTGGAGTTGCTCGCAGTTTATCAAAAGAATTAAACAGCATTTTGTTCTCAATTGAAAATTTAGTTTCGTGGGGGAAGTTCGGTAGGTCTCTATGTCTATCTTTTCTAAGACCTGCAGGCAAGCATTTTTACATGATCCACCGTGCTACTGCTTGAGCCTCTGTAATCAATGATTTTGAAATGCCAATATTCTGCCATCGGTTTTGCTTAGATTCTGAGCTGAGCTTATTGCGTAGAATGGGTGTTGAACCTCTATCTATTCAACCTTCTACAGTGAAAGACATCATTATGTTATCAATTTTGCTAAATGATTTATTTGCACAAGGTTGATTCGAAATTTAATTCTAGATGGAAATGGGATTTTCTGAAGAGGAATAAATTTTAAGTCTTAAGGATGCTTGGATGATAGAGCAATATTTAAATTTCTGGTTGTTTTATAGTACTTTTCACAGCTATTCATTAAGAGGAGTGATTCAGTCCTGTCCACACAGATTTTGTGCCAATTCCTAATACAACTGTGGTCAAACACATAATTTTAATTCCACAATTCAAAACCTGGTTATGACTGTTCTGGAAAAGGTGAGATGAGAAATCAGAGATTTTTCCATATTGGTAACATAACACTGTGGACTAAAATGTTGCATTTATATTCCTTCAGACTTCAAGTCAAGCACTTTCTCTTCAATTTTCAATTAGGCAGATCTGATGGTGGCTAAAACGTTTTAATATTTTGAACAGGTCTTCGTTATAAGCATCTAGACACATACCTAGTAGGCTGTACAAAGACAGCTATGATTAACTTTAGCCTTTTCATTAACTAAATTTTAATTGTGGTTAGGAGTAATGGACTTATTCCCCTTGTTCACTATTAAGTACTGGATATGAATTTAGTACAAGGTTTCAATAAACTGGAAGATGACCCTACCCCTGTTGAAGGTGGAGCTTATGGGTCTGTAATTAATTTGTGAATGGATAATGGGTATGGGTTACAGTACAAATACCAGACGCTAATCTCTTCTGAGATTCAACAACAGATCACTGGTGAATCTTGCCTAGTTTAGTAAATTAGGACTATCTTTCAGAAAGTAGGTGTATTTGCAGTTTTTGAGAAGATATGTAGCTCAGGTTCTAAATTTACTCACTGAGTTGAAAGGTTTGTTCTTAAACATTTTGTCATCATGCATTGTTACGAGGGGCATGGAAAGTGTTTGTAAAAAAGAGAGAGGACGAGTGACAGAAGCAGAAGGCGAAATTGGCGGTAGCTGCGGTTGATGAGGTAATTAGGAGAAAAATTGAAAGCCAATAGTATACAGAATTAGAGTGTAAATCAATCTGCAAATTATGTAGTCCAAACTAACTAACTATCATGGTCACTAGCAGGATCACTAGCAAAATTAGATTAAAAAGTTACTTGTTAAAATCAAATGGGGTATCAATATATTACATACATTTCAAAAAACGAGATTTCTGTATTTATCATTGTATGATTGAGATTGCTTGCAGTTGATGTTTTGAATTATTGCTCTGTCAATAGCAACAATTGAGTACTTGCTGCCCTACTTAAAGAAGAGCAATACATTTAGTAATTTCAAAATGAACAGATCAGTAAAATCTGTACGACTTAGTTGCCAGAATGTGTAAAATCATCAGAAGCAAAACAAAGCCTTTCAATTGAATTAGTTACACATTTTACCTGGTACAGAGCAGACCAATACGTCTAGCTTTGTTAATCCATCCTTACAGGATTCAATGCTGTATCAATCTCAATTTAGGCTGCAGACGTTTCTACAGTTTTTGCCAATAAAACTCCGTCACTGTCCAGCAAGAAACATGTTTCAAGGGTAGCACAACTAGTTAAATCTCCATATTGGAGATGGAACGACACGGTATGCTTCTGTGCAGTGTTCCATCACTGTTGGCAAAGCTCATACAGTAGAAAAGCAAACAAGTCAGACAGAATTGGTGACTTTCTGGCTGCATGTCAGTAGTTTCTGTTGTTAGGGGGGGTGGGGAGACCCTTGGTTTACGCATCCCTGCTGCTATTTTTATTACCTACGGTTATTGTTATGTGTGTGCCATGTATCAGGACGCTGGTGACACGAACAACTGACCATGACCTGACGGGAAAGGATGACTCAACACCTGCATTCTGGTGCTCTGCAGCAGTGCTGGAGGAGCCTGTGATAGGGGCGGCTCAGGGAAGGATTACGAAATCAGAACCAGAGAGGATGGAGGAGACATGTCTAAGAGAATCGCGGGACAACTAATGATTTTACTATATAACTGTATTTCTTTTTTAATCCTACTCATTCCAAAGCTCTAATTGTGAGGGCTGTAGTCCAGAGACCCCCTAGTTGTGTTTTGTTTCTTCCTCTCCCGTTACAGATTGGAAACAGTTAAAATTGTGCCTTTATGCTGTAATTAGGGATTTTAAAGTGCTATGTGTCTCAAGGCTCAAGAGACTATTGTTCACACAAGAGATTCCTCGACATCATCTGGAGTTTGGTTTCGAGGGCCACTGATCACGATGATAAGCCAGATTGCCACTGCCCTCGTCTGAAATGGATTTGCGTTTCATTGGTCATTGAGGAACGCCAGGTTAGCCAATGACGGGTAAGATTCCTCGAGTTAAGGGACAACCTAAGACAGGCACAGTCGCGCATTGACCTTCAGAATGGTGGCCTGTGGTCATGTGGTATTAACGGCTGCTTAGCCTTGGCATCTGAAATAGGAATCTGGCCTAGTCTCTGGTCTGCTGAGTGGAAAAAGGGGGCACAGCATATTATACTTACATTGTCTTTTTATAGATTAAAGAACCAGTATGTGGCTGATTTTGGAGCCAAATTAATTATATTACAGGTGAAATTGGCAATATGAAAGCAGTTTTAAAGCTATTTTGGGATTACGTGATAAGTATAGTGAGAATGATTAAATGGGTGGGTGTACAATCTGGTGTTCTCTGGACAATTGACTTCACTCTACAAGCATCCAAGCTCATTCATCTTTTTTTGGTTCTCTACTATTTGTTATCATGCTCATTTATATTTTATGTTTTGTTAATTTTGATAAAGTTTTTGTAGTTCTTTTGCTAAAATAAGAATACTTTAGAATCAAATACTAATTGTTGATTTTACTTTATACATTAAGATGCTGCTTAGGGACCCCTACACTCAGATCTGATGTCTCCCTAGAACCGGATGGCCTGGACAAGATAATGTGTTCGGAAAAGCCAAAGGGACGTAAACACTGAGTCCGCCGACACACCTGGCCCTGGTTGCCTCGCGATTTTGCGATTGTAACGGTTAATTTGTTGTAGCCTCTGAAGAGGCCAAGGGGGGGAATGGTAGGTAGGATAGAGATGTAGTTACTTCTTAGGACATTGGGGGGCGCTGTGAACCTATAGTTTAAAATGATGACCAAAGTAATTTTTAATTCTGGGCTTGTTGCCATGACAACTAACAAATGAAAGAACATCAGCAAGGTCAATTTTGCCTGCTAAACTAAGTGATTAGATTAAGGTAAACTATGTGACAATAAGACTAGGAAAAATGTCTCGATCATAGTAATTCTTTGTGTCCATGACACCGAATGTCTCAAATATATGTAAAGCCTTTGCAAAAATGTTTCCAGAATACATAGAACCTTTGTTTGCAAATTATACCATTTTTAAGAAAGTTTTTGTTTGTGAAAGATCACGTTGTGTGTAATTGCATGAATTGAGATTAGAAAATAGTATAACTAACGGGGCTTATCGATAGATTTTCAAAACTTGTGCAATTTCTCCAGCGAGCTTGTCGAACTTCCGATCTTCGCTGTTACAGCTAAGTTTCTGCAGCTAAATAAACGTACCTGCTTTATATCAAATAATTGGGTAAGTGTGGTCTCTCCTTAAAAGAACACGCTTGGACGTTTTTTCGACCTAACAATACCAGAGGGTAAACTACCTACCCGTAGCTACCCTGTCAAGATCCCATGAATATTGAACGTTGTTAAATATTATTCTGTGATTATAGAGCTCCACTCCGTCTCCTTTGTTTCACGGAAATAATCCCAGCCTAATCAATCATTCCACGAAGATCCATTTTATCCAGAGTTGGCAACACGTTTGTAAATCTCTGCTGTCCCCTGCAGCGTCCAAACATATTATTAAGGCAGGTGAAAAAATTTATGTGAGGCAACTTTTGAAATTACAAGCAAAGACGGGAATTGAAACTTGAAATCAGCTAGCGACTGAAAACCACACAAGGACGAAATACAGTAATGATAACTCTGGCAAATGAGAACCTAATCATATCCTATTGACGTTCAATGGCTTTACTTTAACCGAATTCCCCTGTGTAATCGTCCACGGAGCTAGTACTTAGGAAAAACGGATTGAGGTTGGCAATTGAAACACTTTGACAACAAAAACATGTCCGTTGGTAGACAGTTTTTGATTATAAACTCAACTCGTGTCTCCGTGAACCTTACACCGTTTGCCAGGCGCAAATGGGATGTGGTACAGAACTCTCTCTGGGCGGCACGGTGGCACAGAAGGGGCGGCACGGTGGCACAGTGGTTAGCACTGCTGCCTCACAGCGCCAGGGACCTGGGTTCAATTCCCGCCTCAGGCGACTGACTGTGTGGAGTTTGCACATTCTCCCCGTGTCTGCGTGGGTTTCCACCGGGTTCTCCGGTTTCCTCCCACAGTCCAAAGATGTGCGGGTCAGGTGAATTGGCCATGCTAAATTCCCCGTAGTGTTAGGCAAGGGGTATATGTAGGGGTATGGGTGGGTTGCGCTTCGGCGGGTCGGTGTGGACTTGTTGGGCTGAAGGGCCTGTTTCCACACTGTAAGTAATCTAATCTAATCTCTCCATTTGCCTCGATGGTTGTAACTTCAAAAACACTTAAGGAACTGAGCACCGTCTAAGACAATGCAGTCACTTGATTGGCCCTCTTCAATACCTGAATTTTTATTCTCTTCACCACTAAGTCACAATTGCAGCAGGGTTCACCAACCACACGATGCACTGGAGTAAATCATCCGTGCATTTTTCATAGAACCTTCAAAGCTCAACAACTGTACCGACTATAAGGACAAGGTTGAAAGATGCAAAGCAACGCCACCATTTGCAAGTTCCCCTCCAAGGACCATAGTACCCTTACTTGGAAAGGATAAACTTATTGAGTGGTGAAGCGGTCTTGATGGGCAATGATGCATACTTCAGCCCTCCATCTTTTAATCTTAACAATTAAGAAATGTTGATTAATGCAGTGACCAGATTTGTGCTCAGTCATGTAGCTATTTCCTAAACTGTTGGTTGCCAAAGTTCTACTATCATCTACAGCCTGGGGTCAACAATAGAAAATATCCGAAAACCCTCTCAATCAACTGGTTCCCCTCCAGATGAAAGTGGTGCTGGAGAAGCACAGCAGGTCCGGCAGCATCTGAGGAAAAATCAACGTTTCGGGCAAAAGCCTTTCATCTGGAATGAGACTGGGAGCCTATGGGGTGTAGAGATAAATGGGACGAGGGTGGGACTGGGAAGAAGGTAGCTGAGAGAGCAGTAGGTGGAAGTAAGTGGGGGTGAAGGTGATATGTCAGGGAGGAAGATTGAAAATATACAGGTTGGACAGATCAGGAGGACGGTACTGAGCTGGAAGGTTAGAACTGAGCTAAGGTGGGGGAGGGGGAATGAAGAAACTGACGACGTCCACATTGATTCCATGGGGTTATAGTGTCCCGAGAAAGAAGGCGAGGCGTTCTTCCTCTAGGCGTTGGGTGGTGAGGGATTGGCGATGGAGGTGCCCCAGGAACTGCATGTCCTCGGGAGGATGGGAGGAGGAGTTGAAATGTTTAGCCATGGGGCAGTGGAGTTGATTCTTGCAGGTGTCCTGGAGATGTTCTCTGAAGTGTTCTGTCTGAAGACATCCAATCTCCCCAATTTAGAGGTGACCGCATCGGGAGCAGCAGATACAACAAAAGACATGTGAGGAAGTGCAGGTGACGCATGATGGATGTGGAAGGCTCCATTGGAGTCTTGGGCAGAGGTGAGGGGGAAGATGTGGGCGCAAGTTTTGCAATTCCTGCAGTGGCAGAAGAATGTGCTGGGATGGAATGGTGAGACGTTGCAGGGCGTGGACATGAGTAGGTCGTCGTGGAGGGAAAGGTCTTTTATGAAAGCGGATCAATTTTGGGAGGGAAATATATCCCTGGTTGTGGGGTCAATTTAGTGATGATGAAAATGTCAGCGGGTGTGATTTATGTGGAAGTTGGTGGAATGTAAGGCGAAGACCTTACTCTGTCCTTGTTCTGTTCCTGTTGTGTTTGGAGGTTTGGAGTTCATGGATGGAGGTGCGGGACATGGATGAAATGCGTTAGAGGGCATCTTCAACCACATGGGAGGGGAAAGTCTGGTCTTGAATGAAGGAGGCCATCTGGTGTGTTCTGTGGTGGAACAGGTCCACTGGGAGCAGATGTGGTTGATGCGGAGGAGTTGGGAACACAGGATAGCATTTGTCCACGAGCTGGGGTGGGAGCAGGCGCAATCCAGATAGCTGTGGGAGTCAGTGGGTTTGTAAAAAATATCAGTAACACAGACCTCCAGGGATATTTTTTCCCTCCCATCCCATCCACTTTCCACAAAGACTTTTCCCTCCAGGACTACCGAGTCAAGTCCACGCCCTCCAATGGCCCACGCTCCCCTCCCAGCACCTTCATCTGCCTCCACAGCAATTGCAAAATCTGCGCCCACACACACTTCTGCCAAATGCCACAAAGAAGCCTTCCACAACCACCAAAGTTTCACCTGCACTTCCAAACATCTCATTAATTGCATTCATTGCTCCCGATGCAGTCTCCTATACAGTGGGGCCACCGGACACCTTCTCGCAGAGAGCTTTAGAGAACACCTCCTGGACACTGGCAACAACCAACCCCAACGCCCCCTGACCAAACACTTCAACACACACCCCCGCGCCACTCTCCCGCGGACATGCAGGTCCTTGTTCTCCTTCACCGCCGCTACCTCACCACCCTGGAGGAAGAATGTTTCATCTTCTGCCTCATGACACTTCAACCCCATAGCATCAATGTGGATTTCACCAGTTTCCTCATTTCCTCTCCCCCCACCTTAACCTAGTTCCAACTTTCCAGCTCAGCACTGTCCCCATGACCTGTCCCACCTGTCTAACTTCCTTCCCACCTATCCACGCCACCCTCTTGTCTGACCAAACACTCGTATCCCCACCTCCACCCATCCATTGCACTCTCAGCTAAATTCTCCCAACCCATCCCCCCACCACCTTATTTCGCCAACCTCGAGGATCCCAGCCTTATTCCTGATGAAGGCCTTTTGCACAAAACGTCATTTCTTTCTGCAACGTGGATGCTGCCTTGACCTGCTGTGCTTGTTCAGCACCACTTTAGTCTTGACTCTGATCTCAACCCTCGACAGTACGCACTTCCGTTCAACTGATTCCCCTATCTCTTGATCTTCAGCCATCATGAATGTCCACTCCCAGTTCTCTTTGTCTGTCTACGTCACACAGAATACTCACTGTTATTGTTTCTTCTCCACAATTTCGTTAACACTCATTGATCTGGATTCAATTCCATTCAGCATTTTATCTTTCCACCTGATTGATACATTACTGTAGTCTCTGATATTCTTAATCATAGTCAACTACACGACCATTTGTTACATCATCAGCAAACCTCTGAATCATGGCAATTACAACGAAGTCTAAATCATTGGTCAACATCAGGAAACAGCGAACTCCATTGGAAACATGCATCCAGACATGGTTCCTTGCTGGTTTGGATTAACAGCTTCAATAACAGCAGAATAGAACTCCTGCTGACATTTGTAAACTTGCTGCTGACTCTCTCCGTTGGTCTCCTGAGTTATCACTTCTCACATATGGGAGTGGTTGAATGACCTGTGCGCATTGAGACTGAGTAAGTGAGTTTACGTCTCAGCGGGTAATTGAATCCCTTCCAGCACTCACCCATGGCCCTGACTTCTGGACGCTACGGGTATCCTTGTGCCTATTTAGTTTGACAATCAGTTGAATTCGAGTCCACACAGGCACTATTCCCATTTTCCCCGTTGTTCATGTATTTTTATTCTTCCTTATTCTCCCATGGAATGTTGTTATCATTGGTCTGAAGAGCATTTGTTGTTCATTCTTAATTCACCTTGTACTGAGTCAGAGGGCATACATGGGTGAATCACGTTATTGTGGGTCTGAAGTCCCATATATACAGGACTCGTTATGGTTGGCAGATTTCCCTATCGAAGGAACATGACTTATGAGTGTTCAGTAAAGTAAAGTTATTGTCTCTGTTCCTGAGATTGGGTTTATTTTTCAGATTTTATTCATCGAATTTAAACAACAGCACCTGCCACGTCCCAGTCACCAAAGATTACAAGCCCAAAACATCGCCGCTGCACTGACAACTCCCTGCTATATTTCTCCATTCAAAGAATGACATTGTCAATTCAGATTATCCCAGAGAGAATACGACGCATTTCTGTGTTGGAATGGAAGCAATGTACGCTGGATTAGAGTGTTTACCGGAGCAAGAGACTGACGTGGAGACGATGTGAGCAAATGCATTTCTTACTGTCAAAGTAACAAAATACCGCTTTGTTAAGGAAAATCTCTGAGAATGCTTTCAATTCACCGACCTCTCACTGAAAGCTCCAGCATGCTCCCTCTGAGGCAGTCCTCAGTGGAGGTTAATGCTGCTGCTGAATCTTAATAATATGCCCTTCCACCCCACCTTTGACCAGAAGCAATCCCAGCCTCAGCATTTCATGCACTTGGATAAATAGATGAAGTATTTTCCATGGGGTCGGGGAGTTGAAAACTAGAGGGCATAGATTTAGTTTGAGAATGGAAAGAAATAAAATAGACCTAAGGGGCTACTTTTACCATACAGAAGGTGGTGCATGATTGGAATGAGCTGCCAGAGGAAGTGGTGGAGGCTGGTACAATTGTAACATTTAAGAGACAATAGGATGGGTATACGAATAGGAAGGGTTTTGGAGGGATATGGGCCGGGTGCTGGCAGGTGGGACTAGATTGGGTTGGGATATCTGGTCGGTATGGACCAAAGAGTCTGCTTCCCTGCTGTATATCTCTGTGACTCTATGACCGGGCCTTTGCCAATCATGTCACTGGGGCACCAGAATAGCTTCACGTGCTCATTTCCACCGCCATGTCTGGTTAGGTATTTGCAGCTGCGAAACAAAGTGTGTCTGATTCTGGTTCTAGGAAACTGTTGTTAACACAGTGTTAATAGCACATTGTTATTGAAACATACATTGCATCAATGTCTCATACCATCCCATGGCCCTTTATTTCCCTAGAAATGTATCAAAGTCAGTCTTCAACATGCAGTATTTGATGGAACCACCACAGGTCTGAGGATATCGAATTCAAAATTCAGCAAATTGTGTACCCCACATGTCTGATATTGCTCGCCTAATATTCCTGTTGTGTATCTGTTACTCTTCCTAACATATCCTCTGTCTCTGTAAACATTGCTGTTTTTAAATGCGTGTCTCTGCATGACTCAGTAATGGTTTGAATGTTAAAATATTCTGCATGGTGGCCACAGTCAGCTCGTTCAAATCCGAGTCACTGCATTTTAGTCCATGTAACTCATGCTGAAGAAACACAGAAAGAAATTAGTTGATTTTACATGAAAGCATTCCCTGAGATTATGAGTTCATTTTGCCCTCCCCCCCCTCTCTCTCACACACACACATCTCTTCTAGTCATATGTCAGGATTCGGACACATCCATTCTCGGAGAATTCCCTCCCTCTCACAATCACTTTCCTCTTTTAAGTTTAGTGAGTGAAATTAGGGCGCATGGTATTGCGGGCAAAATACTGACTTGGATTGAAAATTGGTTGGCTGACAGGGAAAAAAGAGGAGTGATAAGCGGCTCCCTTTCTGAATGGTAGATGGTGACCAGTGAGGTATCGCAGGGATCAGTACTGGGACCGCAGCTTTTTACAATGTACATTAATGATATAGATGATGGTATTTAAAATAGTTTTAGCAAATTTGCTGATGAAACAAAGCTGTGTGGCAGGGTGAACAGTGAGGAGAATGTTAGGAAATTGCAGGGTGACCTAGACAGGCTACGTGAGTGGACAGATGCATGGCAGATGCATTTTAATGTGGATAAATGTGTGGTTATCCACTTTGGTGGCAAGAACAGGAAGGCAGATTACTACCTAAAAGGAGTCAAGTTAGGTCAAGGGGCAGTTCAACGAGATCTAGGTGTTCTTGTACATCAGTCAATGACAACAAGCATGCAGGTACAGCAGGCAGTGAAGACAGCTAATAGTATGCTGGCCTTCATAACAAGAAGAATTCAGTATAGAAGCAAAGGGGTTCTTCTGAAGCTATACAGGGCCCTGGTGAGACTGCACCTGGAATATTTTGCGCAGTTTTGTCTCCAAATTTGAGGAAAGACATTCTGGCTATTGAAGGAGTGCAGCGTAGGTTCACGAGGTCAATTCCCGGAAATGCGGGACTATCTTACAGTGAACAACTGGAGCAACTGGGCTTGTATACACTTGAGTTTAGACGGCTGAGAGGGGATCTGATTGAGATATATAAGATTATTAAAGGATTAGACACTCTGGAGGCAGGAAGCATGTTTCCGCTGATGTGTGAGTCCAGAATCAGAGGACACGGTTTAAAAATATGGGGTAGGCCATTTAGAACAGAGTTGAGGAGAAACTTCTTCACCCAGAGAGTGGTGGATTTGTGAAATGCTCTGCCCCAGAAGGCAGTGGGGGCCAAGTCTCTGGATACTTCTAGGAAGAGTTGGATACAGCTCTTAAGGATAGTGGAAGCAAGGGTTATGAGGATAAGGCAGGAACAGGATACTGATTGAAGATGATCAGCCATGATCATAATTAATGGTGGTGCTGGCTCGAAGGGCAGAATGGCCTACTCTTGCACCTACTGTCTATTGTTCCACTCTCATTTCCCTTACAATCACTTTCACAATGACTTCGTTGAGTCTGTGCTGCTGTGCTCATTATTACTGGGTGACCATGCTCAAGTCTTACCATTTGGATGTTCAAACCAGTTGATCCATTTTGATACCGCAGTTGTGAGATCAATCCTCATGTCGCAGCTTCTACTGACATGGACCAGCGATTATTGAAACATCAGGCATAGGAAAAGGGCACAGGGCAGCATTGAGGAAAAGAAACTTTATTTAAAAAACACAAGTTTCTGTCGACAACCACATCATTTATTTCACTTGTTCATTCGGCTCTCGCGAGACTATTGTGTGCAGTTATGCAGGGGAGGTTTGCCAGGATATTGTCTGTGCTGAAGAAGAGTGATTGTTTAAACTGGAGTTGTTTTTCTTAGAGCAGAGGAGATTGTGGGGCTGGGGGTGCGGGGGGACATAATTAGGATGTACAAAGTACTGACGGATATGAATATATTGACTAAAATACACTTTGATGGAGATTTCGATCGTTGGGGACAATCGATTTACGGCCAGAGGAGGAAAGATTAGAGTGAATGCGTGGAAAAACGTTTTCAAATAGTGGGTGGTTGAAATCTGGAACACAGTGTATGCAAGGAATAGAGAGGCAGAAATCCATATAACTTTCCAACGTATTCAAATGTGAATTTGTGATGCTAAGACATACAAGGCTGTGGGTCAAGTGATTTGAAAAGGAAGTGGACAGTTAAGCGATTATTATTGAGCAATACAGATGCACCATTCCAAATACCTGTCCCTCCATTCTCGAAGGGACATGTCACAGGAAGAACTGTGCTATTTGAATCAGCGTGTGGGAGTATCATTGCTCCCGGTGAGACAGAGTGACAGTGACAGTGCAAACACGTGAATTCTGCAAGCTGTACCTAGTGTCAGTGTTGGAATGAAAATCATTAGATACCTTTGCTCCATAGTGAGGTATTACTTATAGCAGGTAGCTCAGGTAGATATACATTCTACTGCCCTTTTCCCACTGGTCCATACCACTGAATACCGGCATTATGCAGGACAATTTCTTTCTGTACACCATCATCAAATCCGCCTCTACCCCCAGCACTTCCCCATCTGACACCATTATACGAAATCCCTGAAGGTGTAATGCTGCTCGTTTACGATGTCTCTCCTCACTGTGTAAGGTTCCAGTGATTTATCTGCCCCTCACTGAATTTAGCAAACTGCATTTCCTGCTCACAGTGTTATCTCGTCGAGACTGAGGAGAGAAAAACAGAACGGCTGACAAACGTGTGTACACCTACGTTCTGTCTGCAAGCAAACAAGACCCTGAGCTTCTAGGTTCCTGTCACCTCAATATCCCACTGTCTTCCCATGCCTCCATTTCAGTTTGTTCTGCTACAGAGCTCGCGCAATGCACAGCGCGAGTTGGAAGAGCGGTACTTCATTTCCTATTGAGACACCGTGCAATCTTCAATACTCAACATCGCATTCAATCATTTTAAACCCTGTCCACCTTCTTTCACGTTCCTGAAACACCAATACATACCATTCGTTCCAAAGGCGGATCGTTTGACTCGAAAATCTCTCTCCAGATGCACTAAGACATGCAGATTTTGTTCAGATATTTCGGCTTTGCTTTGGATAGTTTTGTTCTATGCTGATTGCCAGCTTCAGAAAACGTGTGTTTGCACGGCAGAGTGGTCAGAGGAGATTTACCAAGGTGGTGCCTGAGCTCGACCATTCCGTCTGCGAAGGTAAGCGAAAGTGTGGGCTGCAGGTGCTGGAGCTCAGAGTCGAGAGTGTAATGCTGGAAAAGCACAGCACGTCAGACAGCATCTGACGAGCAGGAAAATCGATGCTTCGGGCACAAGCCACCCCTATTCGATTAGCAACCGATGCCTGGAGGAGGAACGTCTCATATTCCACCTTAGGAACTTGCAACCACATGGGATAATGTATATTTCAACAGCTTCCTCATTTCACCTCCACACATTATCCCAGTTCATTGCCTCCAAATAGGCACTGCTCTCTGGACCCAGCTATCAGTCCCTCCTCTGAACTATCACATTCTCCCACATCTCCCACAGGGCGGCACGGTGGCACAGTGGTTAGCACTGCTGCCTCACAGCGCCTGTAGACCCGGGTTCAATTCCCGACTCAGGCGACTGACTGTGTGGAGTTTGCACGTTCTCCCTGTGTCTGCGTGGGTTTCCTCCGGGTGCTCCGGTTTCCTCCCACAGTCCAAAGATGTGCGGGTCAGGTGAATTGGCCAAGCTAAATTGCCCGTAGTGTTAGGTAAGGGATAAATGTATGGGTATGGGTGGGTTGCGCTTCGACGGGTCGGTGTGGACTTGTTGGGCCGAAGGGCCTGTTTCCACACTGTAAGTCTAATCTAATCTTTATCCACCTATCGCTTTCCCAGCTACCTGACAACCAAACCCATTCCCCTCCCTCATCCACGACTGAAAAGTCTCATTCCTGATGAAGGGCTTATGCACAAAACATCAACTCTCCTGCTCCTCGGATGCTGCCTGACATTCTCTGCTTTTGAAGTACTACACTTTCGCCACTGCAAAGATAGATGAGCTCGACTGTGGCCCTTTATCTGAGAGCGGAGAAACCTAGAGAGGTATTGATTACCGTGCACAGAAAGGGGATAGATGCGTATGACAGGAATAAAGTTCTTATGAGAAGGGTTAATAACCAGGGATATAGATAAAACGCTGGAAAGAGGATGTTCAGAGAAGATTTAGGAAGAATGCTTACATCCTGAGAGTGTTGTTTGTCTGGAACTCAATGTTGAACGTGTGGAAAAGCTAAGAGTCAGCAAATCACTGCAGGAGTATTTAGCCGAACACTTGAGGAGCTAAAGCATGCACGGACAATGACCAGGTACGGGAAAGTGGGGCGAGGATACACAGATGCATGATGAAAAATTTGAATATCGTAACTTTGGGCGCAGTAAAATGGAGCCTAGCGCAGCTCTGTGGCACAATGAAAGACGTGTTGGACATCTACTGCATTAAGATTGCGATTCAAAGTTTGTGGGTTTATGTCCCACCAGAATCGGAGTTGAGTTCAGATTTCAGCGGTATCAACAATTGTTCTGCTGATACATCATTAGTTCCCATCGTCTGGGGTTCTGGCCCCTGCTACTGATCAGAGAAGATTCCTCACTTTCTTGGTGGTGAGGTTTGAGGGAATCATATCATTTCAAACATTATCAGCCGGGAATCGGCTGCTCATTCACAAAACCCACGGCAGAATCCCACTGTCTCTAAACACATTTCCCTCCCACAGTTACACAAAATTTTTCGGTTTAT
The DNA here is from genome assembly GCF_020745735.1 of Hemiscyllium ocellatum. NCBI lineage: Eukaryota > Metazoa > Chordata > Chondrichthyes > Orectolobiformes > Hemiscylliidae > Hemiscyllium > Hemiscyllium ocellatum. The sequence continues at coordinate 28,960,001 of NC_083447.1, read as the reverse complement.
TCAGTGTCTTTTTCCCTTTGGGCGACAGGTTGATGTGGATGGGCTGGGAAAAGACATTGACGTGTTTGGTCAGCCATAATGATGTCAAATGGCGGGGTAGTGTTGGCGGGTTAAATGCCCCCTCCTATTTCTCTCTGTCTGTGCTGTTTCTGACAGAGGGTTCTAAACAATAACAGGATGAGTACAATATCAATCTACACCACCGTATCCCAAGGTCCCCTCCCCCCCCCCCCCCCCCCTTTATCCCACTGCTCTCACAGCTGGGATACACAGTTCCTGTTGCAGCTTTATATCAGAAAGTGGAGGATTCTCCCAGGCGATCTGTCAGACTGCATGCTCCTTCACACAGGTTTCCAAGTAGGCACATGGAGCAAATGGCCATGTAGCTACTGGGGATTCAGGGACAGATTTCGCCTTTGCCTGGCTAGAGTACTGGCCACTGTAATAAACATGAATTTGGGAAATTCAGTATCTTACTCTGGATTCTTATCACTTTACAATTTAAACTGAAATTCAATTTACTCTTGCATAACATTCTTCTATCTTCATTATTCAGGAAAACTGTGCAACACGTCCTTGGAGGTAGCCATGGTGAAGATTGATGACGAGTGCAGTTTGTTTCATGTTGTCTGTAGGAACTTGCAGAAGGAATTTAGGGAAGTTTTATAGAACATAGAATATAGAACATAGAAGGATACAGCGCAGTACAGGCCCTTCGGCCCTCGATGTTGCGCCGACCGAATCCTATCTAACCTATACTAGCCCAATAACTTCCAAATGCCTATCCAATGCCCGCTTAAATGACCATAAAGAAGGAGAGTTCACCACTGATACGGGCAGGGCATTCCATGAACTCACAACCCGCTGTGTGAAGAATCTACCCCTAACATCTGTCCTATACCTACCACCCCTTAATTTAAAGCTATGTCCCCTAGTAACACCTGCCTCCATTAGCGGTAAAAGGTTCTTAGTATCTACCCTATCTAAACCCCTAATCATCTTATACACTTCTATCAGATCTCCCCTAAACCTTCTCTTCTCCAATGAGAACAGCCCCAAGTGCCTCAGCCTTTCCTCATAAGATTTTCCTACCATTCCAGGCAACATCCTGGTAAACCTCCTCTGCACTCGTTCTAAAGCTTCCACATCCTTCCTATAGTATGGCGACCAAAACTGCACACAATACTCCAGATGAGGCCGCACCAGAGTCTTATACAGTTGCAACATGACCTCAGGACTCCGGAACTCAATTCCTCTGCCAATAAAGCCCAGTACACCATATGCCTTCCTCACAGCACTATTTACCTGGGTGGCAACTTTCAGAGATCTGTGTACATGGACACCAAGATCCCTCTGCTCATCCACACTACCAAGTAGCCTACCATTAGCCCAGTAATCCATCATCTTGTTATTCCTACCAAAGTGAACGACTTCGCACTTAGCTACATTGAATTCCATTTGCCACATTTCCGCCCAGCTCTGCAACTTATCTATATCCCGCTGTAACCTACCCCTTCCTTCCTCACTATCCACAACTCCACCGACTTTTGTGTCATCCGCAAACTTGCTTACCCAGCTTTCAAGTCCTTCCTCTAGATCATTTATAAAGATAACAAAAAGCAATGGTCCCAAAACAGATCCTTGTGGTACACCGCTAGTAACTGCACACCAAGATGAACATAATCCATCAACTACTACCCTCTGTCTCCTTCCAGCCAACCAATTCCTAATCCAAACCTCTAATGTATCCTCAATGCCATACCTCCGAAGTTTTAGCATTAGCCTACCATGGGGAACCTTATCGAACGCCTTACTAAAATCCATATACACAACATCTACTGCTTTACCCTCATCCACTTCCTTGGTCACCTTCTCAAAGAACTCAATAAGGTTTGTGAGGCACGACCTGCCCTTCACAAAACCATGCTGGCTATCCCTGATCACGTTATTCCTACCCAGATGTTCATAAATCTTATCCCTTACCATTCTCTCTAAGACTTTGCCCACCACTGAAGTCAGACTCACTGGCCTATAGTTGCTAGGGCTATCCCTACTCCCTTTCTTGAACAATGGGACCACATTCGCTATCCTCCAGTCCTCTGGTACTATTCCTGTTGACAACGACGACATAAAAATCCAGGCCAATGGCTCTGCTATCTCCTCCCTAGCTTCCCATAGGATCCTGGGGTAAATGCCATCAGGCCCAGGAGACTTATCTATATTCATCCTTTCCAATATTCCCAAAACCTCTTCCCTGCATATTTCCAGGGCATCCATTCTAATTATTTGTGATTCCATATTCACATCAGCAACAGTGTCCTGTTCCTGAGTGAATACTGATGAAAAGTACTGATTTAATGTCTCTCCAATCTCCTCCGCCTCCACGCACAACTTCCCACTACTATCCTTGACTGGACCGATACCTACCCTAGTCATCCTTTTATTCTTGACATACCTATAGAAAGCCTTTGGGTTTTCCCTAATCCTACCAGCTAAAGACTTTTCATGTCCCCTTCTCGCTTCTCTTAGCTCCCTCTTTAGCTCCTTCCTGGCTACCTTATAACTCTCAATCGCCCCTACTGAACCTTCACGCCTCATCTTTACATATGCCGCCTTCTTCCCTTTCACAAGGGACTCCAATTCCTTACTAAACCACGGCTGCCTCACAAGGCCCTTTACACCATGCCTGACTGGTACATACCTATCGAGGACACGCAGTAGCTGCTCCTTGAACACTCCCCACATCTCATTAGTGTTCTTCTCTTGAAGCCTGTTTTTCCAATCCACACATCCTAAGTCATGCCTCACTGCATCATAATTTCCCTGCCCCCAGCTATAGCTCTTGCCCTGCGGCACACGATTATCCCTCTCCATCACTAAAGTAAAAGTCACCGAGTTGTGGTCACTGTCCCCGAAGTGCTCACCTACCTCCAAGTCTAACACCTGGCCTGGTTCATTACCTAGAACCAAATCCAATATAGCCTCCCCTCTTGTTGGCCTGTCGACATATTGTGTCAGGAAACCCTCGTTTTGTTGAATCGAATTCTGTGCTAAATTAAAGCAGACCGAATGAGAAACCCTGTGACAGTGATAATATAACATTGTCTGTAAACAACGCAGCGACACACAGAATCCCAGTTTTCAATCAATTCTATTTTTCGCATCATTATACTGTGTCCCATTTCCTGAACTTGATGCTAAAGTCACAGGTCCATATCAGTTCCTCCTCTTCTGCCTTAGCTTTAATTTCAGAACACGAGCAAAAGTAGAGCGGGAGGGTCGAAGGTCCCAGAGGTACGAGTAGGGCACGTTATAGGTTTGCGGCCAGTGGCTCCAGTTGTGCAACTGATCAGCGCTTGGTACTTTACAGCGTGTAAAAATGCTTCAGTTGTAATTTCAATCCTTATCTAAAGCTGCTTTTACTGACATTGATCAGGAATTATTGGAGAATCAGACTGAAGCGTAGTTGAAGAATAATGTCGAATGAAGCAACATCTATTCTAAAACTCCAATTTCTGATTTGTGGGATTGTTCTGTCTTTGGGAAAGGCATCAATCATTAATCATAAAACTGCACTTATTCCCCAGGTAATTATCCATCTGTGGATCGAGAAACAGAGGTGATAATTTAGCTTGATGATCTTTTTCAAATCTCTGACACTGCTGTGGATTACATTATTGAAAAGGTTGTTCAACTCGTTGCATATAATCCTGTTTGCTGCAAACTGACACAGCTCATTAAACCGTTCGAAATGAATTAGATTTACCTCTTTGGGTAGACTGAATGTTGTCAGTGAATCTGTTAAAGTCATGACACAGAGTTTTGCAGCTGTGCAGAACAGAGGAGTCTAATAGGAATAAAGACGAGTCCTGTCGCTGGATTTTTCGGGAGGAGGTCATTGCGTATTAAATGAACTCAGTCCCGTTCCTGGCCATTGTGACCAAATGTTCAAGGTAACAGATGGCAATGATAATGCTTGACATCGACAGGTCCATTCCTACTCACTAGAGTCACAATTATATTACAGATCACAGAGGTAGTGGAGATGATGTTCCTTATGGCAAGCTGAGACAGTGCGACAATTAATCCCACGTTGTTAGTCTCACTCTATACCATAAACCAGTTAGCCAGCGGACTGAGCTAACTGGCTTCCGTTTAATGCAAAGCCAGAACAAACAGCTCAGTACATTAACAATTTATAGTAGTTCACGCCGAACCAGCTGCTCCAATTTTCCACACCACCAGCTCCTCTTACACTTAACATGTTCAATTGCAGGTATTATGTAATTTCTTTCCGATGAATGCTAAACCATCTGTGAGTGTGTCACTTTTGCCGCAACATCCAGGATTCCCAGAATCCCTGTCCCTGTGAAATTCGCTCCTTGTGTGTCTGCATATGGCCTTTCAAATATGCTGGAATCATCTTCAAAAATGTGTTTTTTTTTCTTTCTGAAAAATCATCTCCGAATTCAAAAACATAGAATAAAATCCACCTGCTACAAACTTCTTCGTCGTTTCTCGCTGGTTTGGAAGCTCTGACCTCGAATTATGAACCTTAACGAGCTAATTTCCCTCTTATTTACCCTTACCATCCTCAAATCCGTTGGAAATCCTCGATTAGGACACAAATCAATCATTCCTGATCTGTATCGTGTGATTCTTCCTCTACTACAGCATCCCATTAAACCTCTTCTTTTCTTTACTGGTGGCTTTATCTCCCAGGAAATCTTATTTCCGTCGTCTCTAATGATTTTGTATCAAGGGAAATCTGACCATATCCTTCCTCACCATATTTCACCCCCCCCCCCCCCAACCCCAATGTATTTCATCATGTCTTAATATCCCAGTAAATTTTGTCCTCTGAAATCATGCTGGGTCTAATTCAACTCATGAAAACTTACCACATTACTGGTACAGGAAAGGTGTGGGCTATTTCACTTACAGCTGAATCGGTTGGCTGCAGCAACATTGGGTCAAATCGCAGTCACATAGGTGTCTGTTGTTCTCATTTTTATTTATTCTCAACGTGTGCTTAAGTAACACAGTGAGAAATCAATTAATATTGATGACATACACAAGGGGGCGTGTTAAATCTGAGGTTATGAGACGAGGGAAGTTTTGATTAACATAGACCAGAGATTGTTCAAATCTCAGGCACACGAGATTGACAGAGAGCGTTGTTATGTGAAATATACTGTCTTGGCAAATGCCAGTGTTATGCAGTTGCGAGTGTAACGTACTTTTAATGGTGCTGAAATGTCTGGCTCGCATAAGGAGTCCAGAACAAGGCAACAACATAACATTTAGAACATAGATCATGGAACAGTACAGCACAGAACAGGCCCTTCAACCCACAATGTTGTGCCGAACATTGATCCTCATGTATGCACCAACAAATTTCTGTGACCATATGCATATCCAGCAGTCTCTTAAATGTCCTCAATGACCTTGCTTCCACAACTGCTACTTGCAACGCATTCCATGATCTCCCAACTCTCTGTGGAAAGAACCCGCCTCTGACATCCCCTGTATACATTCCTCCAACCAGCTTAAAACTATGACCCCTCGTGTTAACCATTTCTGCCCTTGGAAATAGTCTCTGGCTATCGACTCTATCTATGCCTCTCATTATGTTGTCTACCTCAGTTACGTCCCCTCTCCTCCTTCTTTCCTCCAATGAAAAAACGTCCGAGCTCAGTCAACATCTCTTCATAAGATAAGCCCTTCAGTCCAGGCAGCATCCTGGTAAATCTCCTCTGAACCCTCTCCAAAGCATCCACATCTTTCCTATAATAGGGTGACCAGAACTGGACGCAGTATTCCAAGTGTGGTCTCATCAAAGTTTTAAAGAGCTGCAACAAGATCTCACGACTCTTAAACTCAATCTCCCTGTTAATGAACGCCAAAACACCATATGCTTTCTTAACAACCCAGTCCTTTTGGGTGGCTATTTTAAGGGATCTATGTACCTGCACACAAAGATCCCTCTGTTCCTCCACACTGCCAAGAACCCTGTTCTTAATCCTGTACTCAGATTTCAAATTGGGCTTCCAACATGCATCACCTCGCATTTATCCAGGTTGACCTCCATCTGCCACCTCTCAGCCCATCTCTGCGTTCTGTCAATGTCCCGCTACAGCCTACAACAGCCGTCTATACTGTCAACGATACCTCCAACGTTTGTGTAGTCTGCAAACTTGCTGACTCATCCTTCAATCCCCTCATCCAAGTCATGAATAAAAATTACAAACTGGAGGGGCCCAAGGACAGAGCCCTGTGGAACACCACACACCACAGACATCCATGCAGAATATTTTCCTTCGACCATCACTCGCTGTCTTCTGTTGGTCAGTCAATTCAATATCCAGACATCTACGTTTCCCTGTATCCCATTCCTCCTGACCTTCTGAATGAGCGTACCATGGGCAAACTTATCAAATGCCTTGCTGAAGTCCATATACACCACATCCGCTGCTTGACCCTTATCAACTTTTGAAGTCACATCCTCAACGAACCCGATAAGTTTTGTGCGGCATGACCTGCCCTTAAACAAAGCCGTGTTGACTGCATTTAATCAAGCCATGCTCTTCCAAATGGTCATAAATCCGATGTCTCAGAATCCTTTCTAACACCTTGCAGACGACAGACTTACTGGTCTGTAATTGCCGGGGAATCACCCTATTTTCTTTACAGAAGAGAGGAATTACATTTGCCTCTCCTCCGTCCTCAAATACGACTCCAGTGGAGAGCGAGGATGCAAAGATCTTCGCAAGTGGCGAAGCAATTGCATTTCACATTTTCCAAAGCAGCCGAGGACAAATCTGGTCGGTCCTGGAGACTTGTTAATCTTAATGTTTGTCAAATTTTTCAGTACATCAGCTTCCTCTATCTATATCCATTTCAGCATGCACACCTGTTCTTCAAAGGCTTCATTCATACAAAGTTCGTTTCTTTCAGAAAGATAGAAGCAAAGAATCTCATGTAGAGCTTCCCCTTTCCTCCTCAGACTCTGCACACAAGTTACCAATGCTATCGGCCCGACACTTTCTTTGACCATTCTCTTATTCCTCACATAAGTGTAAAATGCCTTTGTGTTCTCCCTAATCCGTTCTGCCAAGCCTTTCTTTTGCCCCCTCCTGGTTCTCCTTAGATCATTTTTGAGCTTCTTCCTTGCCTGTCTGTCATCCTCTAGAGCTGAGTGTGACCCTAGCTTCCTCCACCTTATCAAACCTACCTTCTTCCTTTTGACGAGAAGGTCCTCCACTCTTGTCATCCAAGGTTCCTTTATCTTACCCTTTCTTGCCTGTCTCAGAGGGACATATTTATTCGTCAATCGTAACAACTGTTCATTAAACAATCTCCACATATCTGTAGTGCCTTTACAATGGAACAATTGCTGCCAGTCCATGCTTCCTAACTCATGTCTAATTGCTCTTCCCCAATTAAATACCTTGCCATTTTGCATCATCCTCTCCTTCTCAATAGCTATGTAGAATATGAGGCAGTTGTGGTCACTATCGTCAAAATGCCCTCCCACTACAAGATCTGATACCTGCCCCGGCTTGTTTCCGAGCACCAAGTCTCGAATGGCCTCTCTCCTCGTCGGCCTGACAACGTACTGAGTTAGAAAACCCTTCTGAACACACCTTAGAAAAACAGCTCCATTCAAAACCTCTGCTCGAAGGAGGTTCCAATCAATACTGGAAAAGTTAAAATCAGCCATAACAACAACCCTACTATGTCCACGCTTTTCCAAAATCTACGGATCTATGCTTTCTTCAATCTCCCTGCTGCTATATTGGGGAGCCTGTAGTAAATCGCTAAGGAGGTAACTGCTCCCTTCCTGTTTCGACCCATACAGACTCGGTATGGGTAACTTCTGTAGCTGTGGTAATCCCCACTGATTAGTAGTGCTACACCCCCTCCTCTTTTTCCTCCCTCCCTATTCTTTTTTAAATGCTCTAAACCCTGTAACATTCAGCAACCATTCCTGCCCCTGAGAAACCCATGTCTCTCTTGTGGCCGCAACATCATAGTACCAGGTACTGATCCATGCTCTAAGTTCATCACTTTTATTCGTGATTCTCCTTGCCTGAAAGCAAACACACATCAACTGATCGCTTCCTTCCTTCCCAGGAAAATCCTTCCCACTGGCTGGCCTACCTCTTGTTATTGCCTCATCTGCATCAACTGTCACCTCCGGTACACAGCCAGATTCCCACCCCTCTGCCATACTACTTTAAACCCTCTTGAAATCCTCGAGCAAAACTTCCACCCAATACATTGGGCCCCCTCCTTCTTGTACACGTCCCAACCTCCCTCTGAAGGCATCCCAATTATCTACATCTCTGAAGCGCTATCTTCTACATCAGCTGCTCAGCCACGTGTTAAGCTTCGCCCGCTCCATATTCCTCGCATTGATATCTCGTGGCACTGGTAGTAAACTAAAGAACACTACTCTGTTCGTCCTGCTTTGCAGTTTCCATCCTAACTCCCAGATATCACTTTTTGTATCCTCAAACTTTTTCTGGCTATATCATTAGTGCCAATATGTAGCACGATTTCCAGCTGTTCGTCCTCCCCTCTGTACATTATTGGGGAACACAGCGTGGAAACAGAGTCTTCAGGATATCTCGCCCATGCTGACCACATAGCCAAAATTAAACAAGTCCCACTTCCCAACGATTGGCCACTATCGCTATAAACACTTCCGATCTAGAAACTTATCCGGTTAAACTTAACATCTTCCGAGTTTAATAGCTTCCTCCACTTCCTCTGGTAAATCCTTCCATACACGTGCAACCTTCTGTGTGGGAAATGTGCCTCAGGTCCTTATTTAATTTTAGCCCATTCAACTTAAACCAATGCTTTCGAGTTTTCAACTCGCCCCAGCTTGGGCAAAGCACGAAAATACTCAGTTTACGACACTTCCATAAGATCATATCGCAGCCATAACGCTGCAGGTTGAATTGTCTCAGCTTTTTCCATCTCGCCCTACGGTCCAAACATTAACGGCATCCTTGTCTATATTTTGTGATCAATTTCACGTGTTTTTTTTATACGTTTTCAAGATGTCAATTACACTGGACAATAAAGTGCTATTGGAAACAGAAAGGTGAACGTAGAATGGCTTCAAATTTCAGTGCTGGACACCACTAAGCCGCAGCAAGGCTGGCTGAGGATTGTTTTTGTAGTGTAGTGGTCGTCACGTACACCTAACTTGCGGAAGATCTTCAGGTCGAAACTGGGCAGAAACTGTTTTGTTCTTCAAATGCAGCCTTTTACACGGACAAGAACGGAGCTTTCTTGTTTGCTCTCCCATCTGCAAAACCTGTCTTCGAAATTCTTTCAAATAATCTGCTCTCTTTGTGAAATGTAATGCAATACCATTTAATTAGTGTGAAAAGCATTGTAAAGTTTTTCTCCAACCTGGGTCTGATCGTATGCCATTCTGTTTCAGAGTGTAGTTACCGCGTTCTGAATCTTCCACAAAAAGCAGTACCGCATTTGCATTCCTTACGCAGGCGGGCTGGTTCAAAGACAGGGAAGAAGCTGATGCGCTGGTGTAACAGTGCACCACCGATTTCTGAACTGGTCTGTCTGTCAAATGTACCCCAAAGTCGTCTCTGAAAGGGCTCATTTGGAAGCTGTCTGTCATTATTCAACGTGCGAGAATTGGCACCAGAGGTGCTGAATCATGGTTTGGATCAGTTCGCACGTTAGTGACTCATTCAATCAGCAACAGCCATGAAAGAAATTACACTCTCAGAGGAACATTTGGACTTGTGCTTTCATAACGTCGCTAGTATTAAGGTGCGTCCCGTGATCTAAGCCGTGTTGGAACTGAAACGGAGGAATCGACAGAGAGGCTACAGAATGATATCGCATCCTTTTGGTTTTCTTTAAATCACTGATGAGCAATAAAATGTGGGTGAGTTGCAGCTCTGGTGAAACTCCTTCTTTGTGAGTCACTCAGCAACAAGAGGCGTGAGGGTGACTCAGGCGTGAGAGGTCTTCACATCGAGAACAAAAAGCACTCAAGTGTAGTTAGCACCTCTCCCAGAGTGGGGGTGGGGTGAGTAGCAACTTCTGTTACTATGTTCAGAAACTGCATTTTAGATTGACGTGAACAGAAACTGCATTCCTAATAAGCACCATGGAATTTATCAAAATTTATTGAGTCTCTGCAGTAAATTGTACGGTTAAGGTAAAAGGCAAGGAAAGTGGCATCTCGAACTGGCCCCTTGGTCACAGCATCCTCAGAATGTGATCTGTCGTTCTCGGATTGTAATGCTACCTCCGGTTTTAGGGTGGCGAACATTCTTTGGGACTCTTATCCTGCAAAACAGAGACAGAGACTGCTCAGCTTTGTGCATTTTCCCTGTAGTCCGGCTACAATATCAATTTCGCAGCAGATGATGAAAGCCCATCAATCCGGACAAAAATCAATAGTAAGCTGAGTCTATCTTCTCAGACTCTTTTCATTGCTATTTCTGCTGATCAACTCCACTGCCGCAGCTTTGTAAAAAATGCTGCTTTGATCCCTGCTGCATTGGTGATGTTCAAAATAAAAGTTAAATAGGTTAGCTTCCTGGGGAATTAACTGTGGTGTGGAAACGTGCTAAATATTGTAAAGTCTCTCTGCTGTCAAGATGGTGTTCGCCTCCCCTGCAGAAAATCGCATACAGCTCGACTCTTGCTTTACATTCCAAGCAAGTTGAGTTTTTACTGGAACCGAATGTAGACTGTTATTTCATCGCAGTTGTGAAACAAAGTCCTGTGGTGAGTCGATTCATCGTTATTTGGCTTTCTGGCGAATGGGAAAATCGTTCCAATGAATATGCTATTGAATTTCTCCCATTTCCCTTCATTTCCGTCCTGGAGACATCAGAAGGGAAATGTAATCTAATCGAGACTGTGATTGATGAAATTCACTTTTTTTATGACCCCTACTTATTATATTCTTTCTTTCTCTCTTTTCAGCATTGTCTGGGAAGTGGTGGTGCACTAAGGCTGCAGTATGTTTGAAAGAGTAGTTTGGAATTGCCCTGTTGTTAGTTGTGAGATTACTGTATGCCTCATGCCCTCGGACTGTCTCACATTTAGCATTCATGCTTCGCTGTGTCTGAACATGCATTATGTTTTGTTTGTGTTCCGTGTTAAATGCTTTCTGTATACATTCTCAATACGCTACGACTTAACAGGGTTTCTGAGGTAACTTGCAGCAGCAAAAATCCTCAACTGAGGATTTGGGAAAATTTCACGAAGTATGGTCAGTCGGAGCAAAAGTAAGGAAGTCGTTCGTTTCTGCAGTGTTTCACAATACTACCTTTCCCGTGAGCAGTCGAACAAATAATTGTGCCACGGACTGCGACGGCAAGCTCCGGTGAAAAGTAATCCTTTAAAACCGGTGTAAGCAGCACAAGGTTATTGGGGTACACCGCGTGGAAACAGATACTTCGGTGTATGTCATCCATGCTCACCACATAACCAAAATTAAACAAGTCCCATTCCCCAGCATTTGGCCTCAATCCCTCTAAACCCATCATATCCAGAAACTCACCCGATTACCATTGCAATTTTCTGAGTGCAATAGCCTCCTTTACTTCCTCTGGTAGCTCATTCCATACACCCATAACCTTGTGTGTGGGAAATGTGCCTCGGGGTCCTTTGTCAATTTCAGACCACTCACCTTAAACCTATGCTCTCGAGTTTTCAACTCACCCTAGCTTGGGTAAAACACGTAAATACTCAGTTTACAACCCTTCCATAAAATCATGTCGCAGCCATTACGCTGCTGGGAAAGTTGTCCCAGCCTATTCCACCTCACCCTACAGTCCAAACATTGACGACATCCTTGTCTATATTTTGTCACCAATTTCACTTGTCTTTTTAAAAAATTTTTCAAGATGTCAATTACCCTGGACAACAATGAGCTATTGGAAAAAGAAAGGTGAAACGGAAAATGTTTTCAACTGCCAGTGTTGGATGCCAAAGAGCCGCAAGGCAGCCGCCTGCGGCTTGTTTCTGTAGTGCAGTGGTCATCACGTTCACCTCACACGCGAAAGGTCCCCACATCGAAACTGGGCAGAAACTGCTTTGTTCTTCAACTACAGCCTTTTACATGGACTTTCTTGCTTGCTTTCCCATCTGCAAAACCTGCCTTCGAAATTGCTCGAACAAATCTGCTCTCTTTGTGAAATGTAATGCAATTCCATTAAATTAGTTTGCAAAGCATTGTAAAGTTTTTCTCCAACCTGGGTCTGATCATATGCCATTCTGTTTCAGAGTGTAGTTACCGCGTTCTGAATCTTCCACAAAAAGCATTACCGCATTTGCATACATTGCGCAGGCGGCCCCGTTCAAAGACAGGGAAGAAGCTGATGCGCTGGTGTCACCGTGCACCACGGATTCCTGAACTAGTCTGTCTGTCAAATGTAGCCTAAAGTCGTCTCTGAAAGTGCTCATTTGGAAGCTGCCTTTCGTTATTCAACATGCGAGAATTGGCACAAGAGGTCCTAGATCATGGTTTGGATCAGTTCGCACGTTAGTGACTCATTCAATAAGCAAGAGCAATGAAAGAAATTACACTCTCAGAGGAACATTTGAACTTGTACTTTCATAACGTCGCTAGTATCAAGGTGCGTCCCGAGTTCTAAGCCGTGTTGGAACTGAAACGGAGGAATCGACAGAGAGACTACAGAATGACATTGCATCCTTTTGGTTTTCTTTAAATCACTGACGAGCAGCAAAATGTAAATGGGAGGGCGAGTGGGAAAGTGAGGCAGTTGCAGCTCTGGTGAAATTCCTTCTTTGTGAGTCACTCAGCAACGAGAGACGTGAAGGTGACTCATGCGTGAGAGCTCTTCACATCGAGAACAAAAAGCACTCAAGGGCAGTTAGCACCTCTCCCGGAGTGGGTGTGGGGTGAGTAGTAAGTTCTGTTACTATTTTCAGAAACTGCCTTTTAGACTGACGTGAACACAACCTGCATTTCGACTAAGCAGCAAAATTTATTGAGTCGCTTCTCGTCGATTCCCACACAGGTTTCCAACCCAGTTGGTATCCATGTGGCTCATGTTCAGGTGTGAACATCTCTGCAGCAAATTACATGGTTTAGGTACAAGGCAAGGAAAGTGGCATCTCGAACTGGCCCCGAGGTCAGAGCATCCTAACAATGTGATCTGTCGTTCTCGGATTGTAATGTTTTAGGGTGGAGAACATTCTTTGGGACCCTTATGCTGCAAAACAAACACAGTGACTGAAACTATGCTGCACGGTATGATGTGGAACACGGCCTGCTCATCTTTTGTGCATTTTCCCTGAAGTCCGGTGTGTTTCGTGTTCCGTGTAAACGTGAAAGTTGTCCTGTTTCGAGCAATGGGTGAAATCATTTAGCAATGCAAGAATCTAAATTGAAGTAATGTCAAGCAGTTCATGGTGATTTGACCAAATCATAACCGAACATATATTCTCACGCAGTCACAGATACTTTTGTATTTGAAAAGAGTCTGAGAAGATAGACTCAGCTTACTATTGAATTTTGTCTGGATTGATGGGCTTTCATTATTTGCTGCGAAATTGACATTGTAGCCGTGCACCCGTGCACATCCCAGCAGCTGTGCGAGTCGGAGAAGGACCATGGAACACTTTGCATGTGACTTTCCATCTGTTGTTATGCAGGAGGAAAATTGGAAATGCAAGTAAATGGGGTCCGCGGCTGGCTTGTAGATGGTGTGGCCGAGCGGTCTATGGCGCTGGATGCAGGTTCCAGTCTCGAAAGGGGCGTGGGTTCGATCAACTCCACCGCTGCAGCTTTGCAAGAAATGCAATGATCAATCATCATTGATGATGTTCAAAAACAAAAGTTAAATTGGCCAGCTTCCAGGGGATTTGAGAACGTGCTGGATGTTGCAAAGTTACTCTGCTGCCATCCCGGCCCTCCCCTTCACTCTCTTGCCCTCCCTGCCTTCCCCTCACCTCCCCTCTCTCGCCCTCCCGGCCCTCCCCTCCATTCTGCTGTCTAGACCAGCCCTCCCCACTCTCGCCCTCCCCTTCACACTCTCGCCCTCCCGGCCTTCCCCTCCCCTCCCTCTCACTCCCTTTCTCGCCCTCACGGCCTTCACTCACCACCTGTCTCTCGCCCTCCCGGCCCTCCCCTCCCCTCCCCTCCCCTCCTCACTGTCTCCCACCCGGCCCACCAATCCCTTGACCCCAGCCCTCTCCTCCCCTCCACTCTCTAACCGTCCCGTGCTCTCCCCTCTATCGCCCTCCCATTCCTCCCCTCCCCTCTCTCGCCCTCACGGCCCTCCCCTCCCCTCAACTCCCCTCTCTCGCCCACCCTGCCCTTCCCCTCCCCTCCCCATTCACGCCCTCCCGGCCCACCCCTCCACTAACGGCCCTCCCCTCATCTCCCATCTCTCGCCCTCCGGGCCCTTCTCTCCTCTTCCCTGTCTCGCCCTCCCGGCTCCCCCGTCCCCTCCCCTCCCTTCTCTCACTCTTTCGATCCCCTGTCTCGCCCTCCTGGCTCTCTCCTCCCACGCCCCCGGCCCTCTCCTTCCCTGCCCACTCCTCCACTCCCCTCTCTTGACCTCCCTTCTATCGCCCTCCCGGCCTTCCCCTCCCTCGCCCACCCGGTCCTCCCCTCCCTCGCTCCCGGCCCTCCCCTCCCCTCTCTCGCCCCGCCCTCCCCTCTCTTACCCTGCCGGACAGGACCTCCAGTCTCTCGGCCTCCTGGCCCTACCCTGCCCTCCCAACCCTCGCCCTCCTGGCCCTCCCCTCTCCTCCCCTCTCTCGCCCTCCCAGCCCTACCCTCCCCTCCACTCTCTCACCCTCCCGGCCATCCCTCCTCTTCACTCACTCGCCCTCCCGGCCCTCCTCTACCCTACCCTCCCCTCCCCTCTCTCGCCCTCCACTCCCCTCTCTAGCCCTCCCCTCTCTCACCCTCCGCCCTCGCCTCCCCTCTCTCTTGCCCTCCCGACCGTCCACTCACCGCTCACGCCCTCTCTCGCCCTACCGGCCCTCACAACCTCATCTCTCTCGCCCTCCATGCTCTCCCCTCCCCTCACTCACCCTCCCGGCCCTCCACTCGCCTCTCACGCACTCTGTCGCCCTCCCGGCCCTCCCTCCCCTCCCCTCTCTCGCCCTCCCAGCCCTCCCCTCCCCTCCCCTCTCTCGCCCTCTCTCTCTCCCTCCCGGCCCCACCTCACCTAGCCTCTCTCGCCCTTGGCCCTCCACTCCCCTCTCTCACCCTACCGGCCCTTTCCTTACCCCTCTAGCCTTCCCGGCCCTCCCCTCCCCACTCTCGCCCTCCCGCCCCTCCCCTCCCCTGTGACGTCCTCCCAGCCCTCGCCTCCCCTCTATCGCCCTCCCCTCCCCTCCCTCTCTCTCGCCCTTGGCCCTCCCCTCTCTCGCCCTTCCCTCCCTCCACTCCACTCTCTCGCCCTTGGCCGTCCCCTCTCTCGCCCTTCCCTCCATCCCCTCCACTCTCTCGACCTCCCGGCCCTCCCCTCCCCTCTCTCGCCCTTTTTCTCCCCTCTCTTGACCTCCCAGCCCTCCAATCCCTTCCTCCACCATCCCCTCCCTCTCTCGCCCGCGGCTGTCCCCTTCCCTCTCTCGCC